>NC_141812.1:5296161-5448661 GCF_057944985.1 Cucurbita pepo subsp. pepo
AGCTTGATCAAAACTAATTCAATGAATCGGTTTAAACATCAAACCTAAAGCAAGATTTGAAAAAGAATAACACCAAAAGGGTATTAAGAAAACACAAAGGTTTTTTCTGTATTCAACCAAAATCTCTCAAACATGAGTATTACATGCCTTTAAATAGGCCCAGAAGATAACCCTAACAAAATAAAGTTCAGCCACCAACCACTAATAAATGCTAATCAATGCTATTAAATACAAATTGAAGAATATAAGGCAATTCATACAAACTATTAATAAATGCTATTAAATATAAAATGAAGCAAATAAGGCATTAATAATTTCCTTAATTGGTAATTCAACTACCAAAGGAAGTCTTCTAATTACTTTCCAATATCAGCCACTCCATTATCTTCTTGATTTGATATGCTAATGCTATAAAGATTTTTTTGGCTCAAAAGTCTTTGTTTCAACCGGTACACTAGCTAGCTTTTGAAGATGCAATGTATAGTCCTCTGGAATCTTCTTAATCTTGCTTCTTGTAATCTATCATTCGGGTACATGCACGTGATCAGTTGTTGGATTCATATCATCCCCCCTTTCTTTAAAAGGATTTGTCCTCAAATCAAATTCTTCGTTCTTTCCGGACAAGAACTGAATATTGTTTTTTTTTTTCCTCACTTTTTTTTTTTTCTCACCTTTACCTTAGTTTCTTCTCTCCACTGTTGTTCTTCATATTCTTTTCTTTTCTTCTCCAATCTCAATTGGTCACAATGTACTTCATATGGAGACAATGGAAGTAAAGTAAATTTCTTCCCACACAAAGTAAAAGTATACTTGTTCATCAAACCATCAAATGTTACCTTTCTATCATATTGCCAAGGTCGGCCGAATAAGATGTCCCCCGCATGCATTGGTACGACATCACAAAGAACTTCATCTTTATATCTTCCAAGAGTAAAAGAAATAAGAGCTTGAGAATTCACCTTAATTTCTTCTTTGTTTGTTAACCAATGAAGTTTGTATGGTTTTGGATGGGGATGGACAGAAAGTTGAAGTCTTTTTACAAGGAAGCTGCTTACCACATTTGTGCAACTTCCACTATCATCAATCAGCAAGCTGCATGGGTTTCCTTTGACCAAACATCTTGTGTGGAACAAGTTTTCCCTTTGATCTTCAAATTTCTCTTCCTTGATTTGAACATTGAGTACCCTTCTTGTGATCAAAGATATGGAATTACCTTTTTCAACATACTCATCATCATATGCTGCGATTTCTTCCACAAGCTGTGAGTCATGATCCTCACATTCATCATCTGAATCAAGTATACCATTCCTTATCACCATAACTTTTTTATTAACACACTCTTTGCTCATGTGTCCAAACCCTTTGCACTTCCAACATTGAATAGAACTAGACTTCTCCTTTACCGTCTTTGAAGCTTCATTCTTTTTACCAATGGAACTCTCAGCCTCCACTCTTTTAGCAGCCACAAACTTTTCTTTTGGTGACATTGATTCATTTCTATTCACAAAACTATCCTTGTTCCAAGTTTTAGAATTTGAAAAGGTGTTAGTTCGTGATGTGTACCTTTTTGAATGCTCTTTTTCTTCCTTCAACTGGTCTTCAATTTTGAGAGCATAATGATACATGTCTTCCAGATATGGTTGTGGATTTCTGTCAACAAGATGAGCAATTTCTCGATTCAAATCTCCAAGGAATCTAGACATGGTATCTTCTTCTTCTTCTCTAACATTTGCTCTTTCCATCATAGTTTCCATCTCTTGATAATATTCCGCCACACTTTTTGTTCCTTGCCTCAAACCTTGCAATTTAGTTTTCAAATTTCTTTCATAATGTTTTGGAACATACCTTTTTCTCATGGCTTCTTTAAGTTCTTCCCATGTCTCTATTGGATCCTCCTCTTTTCTTCTTCTCTCAGATTTGAGATGTTGGTACCAATCACCAGCATGATTGGTAAATTCGGCAATAGCAAGTCTCATCTTCTTATTTTCACTATAGGTGTTGCAATCAAACACATGCTCTATCTTTCTTTCCCACTGCAAGTATGCCTCAGAATCTGCCGTTCCACAAAATGGTGGGATTTTGAGTTTAACTCCTCCATCTCTATCTTCATGTACTCTTTCCATCCTTCTAGGTTGCATAATAGTTGCATGGTTATTTCTTCCTCTCCATCTACCATCAACTTGTCTTTCTTGTACTACTATACCTTCATCTTCTTGTAATGTTCGTTCTTGTCTTTGTTGTTGCGCTCTTCTTTCTTGTCTATCTTCCATCATCATTTCCATCATACCTTGAATTGCTTGAAGAATGGTTGTATTAAGATTTGGTACTGGTGGTACTGCTTCTCCATTATGTAACATTTTGTTATCAAGGGACCTCACCACACTTCTCACAAAAATTTCACTCAGGGACACTCGTGTTTAACACTCAAAGGTAGGCTTTTGGTACTAGGTCAAGAATGTAAAGGCTGGTTTTTTTTTCTTTTTTTCGAGAATCTGAGAGAGAGAAAAAATTGATACAAAAAAAATAACAATAAAAATATTTCACCTCTAGAGCGGCCAAAGAACGTCGACCAAATGCTCTGATACCAAATGATAAGCTCCTACAATGCTGGAATTTGCAAAGCTAGAGGTCCTTCTAGAATCCTTGCAAAATGCTCACAGAGAAAGCTAACTTAACGGATTGATTCCAACCAAGAGCTGGTTAGAAGATGAATGACTCTTAGATCGAACTTGGAATCTATGATGGTCACTCTTAGATACCAAGACAATTCACTCCAGAATTAGCTTGATCAAAACTAATTCAATGAATCGGTTTAAACATCAAACCTAAAGCAAGATTTGAAAAAGAATAACACCAAAAGGGTATTAAGAAAACACAGGTTTTTTCTGTATTCAACCAAAATCTCTCAAACATGAGTATTACATGCCTTTAAATAGGTCCAGAAGATAACCCTAACAAAATAAAGTTCAGCCACCAACCACTAATAAATGCTAATAAATGCTATTAAATACAAATTGAAGAATATAAGGCAATTCATACAAACTATTAATAAATGCTATTAAATATAAAATGAAGCAAATAAGGCATTAATAATTTCCTTAATTGGTAATTCAACTACCAAAGGAAGTCTTCTAATTACTTTCCAATATCAGCCACTCCATTATCTTCTTGATTTGATATGCTAATGCTATAAAGATTTTTTTGGCTCAAAAGTCTTTGTTTCAACCGGTACACTAGCTAGCTTTTGAAGATGCAATGTATAGTCCTCTGGAATCTTCTTAATCTTGCTTCTTGTAATCTATCATTCGGGTACATGCACGTGATCAGTTGTTGTATTCATATCACACACTCTTTCTGGGAGTGCAGGGAAGAGTACTCCACTAGTTCCTTTTCTTATCTGATGATGATCAGTCTGATCCCAATATCCTGCCTTCCAAACAGTCAATCAAGCAGCACTGGCCGTCCATAGATGGCATAGAGCTCTTACACAGCCAGCCCCTAATAGGAAGACTGAACTCTCGGTTGGGTTCCCGGTACAGTGCTTTCATCTTTCACTTCTGCTCTGTCTTATTAACTTCTGTCTGATCTCATAGAACTTCAATTGAGGCTTTCTGATCCGTGCTTGATCTTACAATCACCGACTCGAAATGAATGGGCTACCAAAGAGCAAATGTCGGCATATCCTCATCATCCGGCTGGACACTAGGATGTGAAGCTGTAAACAAAGATTCTCCCTTGTTAGACCGCTCTGGCTCGGTACTGTGTCGATTGGGGGGTTCTCTTGGAAGTTTGAGTCCAGTTTCTTCCTCTTCATTCAAGTGTATTACATAACCTACAACCAAAGAGCATAGAATCAGACTCTATAGGAAGGTCATGTATCACAGCACGCTTTCTATATCTTTGTTCTAAGAATCAAACATCTTTTCTTCTGTGAAAGAGCCACGCACAACAGACTTGCTCCCCCTGTATCGAAGAATTCTATACTTTTTCCCTCTAAACCAGCAAATAAGATTTCTTCATTTAATAAAGGCTGGAGCCCTCCTGAGCTATACCTCGAAGAGCGATCTCTTGTGACGGAAAGGCTGGATGGAGCCCCCTACTCCTAGCTCATCTTTCGTGGGCTCTAAAGGAATTTAGGTTGAATCAAACCTCTTTCTCTTTACCGATTGCAGATGATTATTCTCAAGCGGACACTTTTCTGCCTCTACTACCTATCTGTACAGTAACTCCTGGGCAAAAGCCCCTTTCCCTGTAAAACAATGTATCCAAGGGCAAAAAGCTTGAGTCAAGCAGTACTGAGCTACGGTCTTCTCCCTGACTTCTTCTTATACCCTTCGTGTCCAGGCAAGGAGTCAATCATACAAGACTTCCTTAGCTTTAGCTTTAAAGAAAGTTCCCTGCGGGGCTGTTTGTTACACGTCTTCCCTCCGGGGGAGAAGGAGCACTCTTGTCGACTCTCCACTCTTTTGCTTTCAGTGAGTTCAGATGCATAGTAGAATCTTGGTGGGTCAGAGATGCCATGCGCAGAAGAGTAAGCGCTTGAAGCCGAATCTGGGATAATAACTATCAGATATAAGAGGGAAGGAACTAAGCTAGGGAAATTCTGATATAAATCCTCTATTCTATGTCTCGCAGCTGAGCTCATTCGCTTCATTTTGTCTCCCAGCTTCGCTCGTTCCCCCATTATATGTCTCAGAATTCCATTCCCTCTATTCTATGTCCTCAGAATTCCATTGCCTCTCAAAAAGAAAGCATTACTGGCGAACAGAACAAAACTCCTCAGTAAGTAGAAGGATTGGATGGGAGCAATTCAAGTCAAGCTAGACAAACAAGTTCTCTTAGATCTTCTCTTTTGGTTACTCTCATACGGGAGGAAACTATTGAACTTATACTTGATTCGGAATAGACAAGATTCGGCCTGAAAACAGTCTTATGCCAAAGATCGATGCAAAGGTTAGATTGAACCACCTCTATCGACCCAACTATGTCCTCTAACAAGCAAGTAAGCCAACTAGTAGGTTAGCTCTCTACATTAGAGCTTTGGTCGGTGGCGGGTGGAAGGGCCCTCGCTCAACGGATAAAAGTGACTAACGGGATATTACTAAAGAGTAGCAAGGAGACTTTAAGAGACCTGTTAGAGTCAAGCCTCAACTTTCATAATGTGCCTTCTCCCCTCAGCTTGATAACTCCTATCTACATCAAGATCTGGCCCTGCTGCTCTCTGGTGATCTTCGCCCATTCCGTGGCACCCGCACGAAAAGAAAGGAAAGATCGGCAAATAGCGTACCAATCAGATACGTCTCTCTAATTCACTTGGAAAAAGAAATATAGACCAAGCAGACAGTTGAGTTCGCAGCTACAGGCGCAACCAACAGGCCAATGAACATCGAGAGTCACCCACCCCATGAAGTAAGGAAAAGAGAAAGAGGAAGCGAAGCGAAGGAGCGAGGAAGGAATTGAATATGCGAGTGATTGAGTGAAAGAAGGAATCGGAGAATATGCTTTACCTCGTTCAAGAATAATGAATGAAAGAATAAAATAACGAACTCGAACAGAAGGAGAAGGTTTTCGCTTTCGGCTTTATTACCGAGTTCAAGAAGAAATAGGGAGAGGAGTCAACATTCATCTTTCGGATTGACTGAGAGTGAACTCTCATTGATTCTTCGATAGGATTGACTTCTACTTCAACATTACCTCTGCCCTAAATACCGGGATTTGATCCCCAAAAATACGGGAAAGATAGACTTTTTTCTTGTTTTTTGAGTGTTTACAGTTGAGTTACCGAGGGAAATCAGGAAAAATGGACTCTTTTATACCCTAAAATACGGGAAAGATAGAATTTCTTTTCTTTCAGCTTCAGCTATTAAGGGAAAAAGCTATGACAAGGTTTTACCCCTATGCTGGATAGAATTTCTTTTCTTTCCTATGCTTTCCTTAGGGAAAAAAGTCTTACGAACTTTTACAGTTATATGTAGATAGAATTTCTTTTCTTGAAGCTTCAACTGTTAGGGAAAAACCGATTACGAACTTTTACAGTTATATGGGGATAGAATCAATTTCTTAATGGTCTTTGCAGGTGAAGGAGCCTACTTTTCCCTTCTTTCTTTGACTGACTGAATAGGGTTTGTTTTGGTTTCTTCTTCGATCTTCTCTTCTTGTTCCGTCTCATTCATCGAAGTGTTTACAGTTCAGTCGTCTTCTTCTTTCGTTTCATCTTGTCTTTCTTTCGGTTTCGTCTTTACTTCCTGTTCACTCTCATTCATAGTTCAATCAGTCTAATTCATCAATAGGTGAATATCGGTTTCTTCTTTCGTTTCGTCTCATTCTTGTTTCGTTTCTTCTTTGGTTCCGGTTCATCTTTCTTCTTCTTCTTCTTTTCTTTCACTCAGTCTCGCATAGAAGTTCTCTTCTTTCTTTTTCTATTGATTCTCAATTCCGATTCGCCTTCCTCTTCTTCTTTTCCTCTTGTGACTTCTGAATAATCAATTATACAAAAGTCCCTTCATTATCTGACTTTCTCTCTCCCTTGAAATGGCTTCCTCCCCTGCTATGAGTTCTCCTTTCGACTGGTTGACGCTTACAGCTGAACTACCACCTAGCGCACTAAGGCACCTCATAAGGCTGGATCAATTGAATCCGATAGTAGTTGTTTGTCTCTGTCCACTAGAGTGGTGAATGAAAAGCGTATTCTCCTATTGCAAGAGTGCCTGTGGAGGCGCTTGCTTAGATGAGAGTGGAGTTCCTTCACCACCTCCAATTGCTTTCTTTCCTCTCAACCTCGAACAGCCCCACAGCCTCTCTCTCTCTCGTGGGCTAACCAATGCGCCCCTACTAACAGCTATCTAATGCTAATAGATCATTTATGAGCCATATTCGCCTGAATTAAAGGCAACTGAGAGCCAAGCAAGCAACCCGTAAGGCCCACTCGACCTGTATGGATTCCGAAGAACTATAAAATCAAATGAGTAAGCAGTATACTTTCAGTCTAAAGTTTCAGATATCAATAGTAGTGAATATCTATATTTTCCAATATTCAATTGATCGTATGGAAGCCTACACGTAACCTATACGAAGGAGCAAACAAGCCCCGTACTCTACTTGAATTTGACTAGGCATTGATTCCCATCTCGTTCAATCAATCGGCCCTCCTAGGACTGTTGTTTCAAGAATCTGACCGACGCAACCCGAAACGTGAGCGGGGAAGCTGACTACACCGACGCCCTTTGACTTGAGTTTGATTGATGCAGTGCTCTATCAGCCGACTGCAAGCACATACCTATGGATCTATGTCACCAAAAACCCCCAGCAAGTATACCAACCAGCACAGATCTTCCCAAGCAACTTCCAACTGCGCCAACTAGACATGTATCGAAACCTGGCCTATCTCCTAGTTCGCCGCCCCGGAAAGCCTTCCCCACCAACTCTATCTTCACTTCTTGTTCTGATTATGAGGGAAACGGTTTGAAACCCATAACTAGGGATCCGCACTCCCACTCCACTTTGCCTTCGTCCAAAAGACCTCTCGGAGGAAGAACTTGAATCCTGCCATTATCCACAACAGGTTCAGGGTCGAAGACACTTTACCGAGTTGGAGAGGAAAAGGGTATTGAGGAAGCTAAAATGAATGAGCATCCTAGGAAGCCCTAGAGAAGGAAAGACGAATTTGATAAGCTAATGTCGTGCCCTTTACCTTGTAGCAGGAATTAGTTATCCGGGGAATGAGTCTTCGGCGGGAAAGGATGTCGATCCAATACAGGTAGAGGTCGCTAATTATCCCTTGGACTAGTTAGCCTGGATGTCCAATAGCAATAAAGCAAAGAGAGAGGGGAAAGCTGCCCGAAAGTGCCTATTTGGAAGGTGAAAGGGCCTAACAGTTTGCTACTGAGGCTCTCTTCTCTCCCCCCTTTGTTTGAGGTATCGACTTAGCCCGAGGTCAACAAAAGTGAAAAAGCTGGGTTTAACATGGAAAAAGCGTCATCCCGCTTCTTCTTCGCCTATGAATAGATTCTCTTTCTCCATAATCGATGGATGGAAGTATGCCACGTAGGAAGGAGGCTCTGAAAGAGCTTTGCGCCTGTGCGTGAAGGAATAGACACTCTGATGCTGAGGAAGAGACTGAAAGACACTTTTCCTTTGGAACGGATACGACTATTAATATCTTAATATTCTTCTAACTCGTTATAGAAGCAACAAGCTCGCCCTTTTGTTTTATTTGGCAACGAGAGCGCTACCTAAGCCCATCCTTTCTTCACTTGTGTGACAAATCAAGAAGTTGGTTGAGTGAGGAAAGATAGGGAGAATCTTTCTTGTTGCGGAAAAGCAAGTATCGGGAGACGAATATCGAGATTGGGTTCGCGCTCCGTAACTAATAGAGAATTCCCTTCTCTGACGGATACTTGGCTTAGAGAGCAGCTAACGTCCTCGGCTGAAGCAAAGATAAGCTAAGTCTTGGCGCAACTCTGCCCGAATCACCCTAGTCTATTGGAAAGATCTGCCAGAACCCTCTTCTCCTTCAGACTCGACTACACGTAAAAGCTGTCTCAGCTGAAGCTAACTCTCTTTCATCAGTCTACGCATAGATGGATGATTTCTCTCTCACTTATCACAGCTTGTTGAGGCAACTTCTAAGTTGGCATACCTTGCATACATCGAAAGAAGGACCACTCCTTTCTCTTTCTTCAGACTTTCAAGTGACATCCATCCCATTCTCGCTAGTGCTACTCTGCCTTCCTTCTTTCCCGGGATATCTGCTTTCTTGTCGCATATGCGCTGCTACTAGTTAGAATAAGCAACTAATAAGGTAGACTATCGCATATCTGCTTGAAGCTGGTGGTATACATGCGCATATCAGCTATAGAAGGAAGCGGAATAACTTAGTCAGAATCAATCCCCTTTTTAGGAAAGGAATGGCACTAGACTCAGATAGAGCAAAGCTCGCAATATGAGTGTTTGTTCTGCTTTCCCAAATGTATCAGCAGTGATCTCTACGGAGTTTTCCTGCACCCGAGCTAAGGGGTTGAATGTCGAAACCAACCATCCCCAGAGTGCGGTGAAAATCCAATATCGATCTGTCTTCCGCTTTATTAATACATTGATAGCCTGATTAGTATCGGATCGAACCCCATAGAATGGTATGGGCTAGATGCCTTCCGATCGTCAGATACAATACACGATTTTCTCTATGCATTCATTGAATACTTAAATATCACTAAACCTTCTTTCTAAGTATGATAGAGGTGACGAATGGAGAAAGTTTGATCTCTTCCGACGACAAAAGTGAGAAATTGTTGGGCTTTTCGGGGTTCTCTTATTAGGCAAAGAGGTCGGATAGCGAAAATAGCGGGGAAAGACAAAGATCTCGCTTCAGTATGGCTAGGCAGCAGCAAGGAAGGTCTCTCTCGCATCTACACTTTCGAAGCTCATGCATAAGAACTTGAAGTGATTCCATTTCTTTGTTTCGAAGCACCACTTGGTTCTAAAGGAAGGTCCCAGTCTAATCTTATCCTTTCTTTTATTGGTTAAATCCATTTTCCGGAAAAGGGCTATACAATAACTATAGGATGGGGTCCTCTAAGAAAGAGAAAATTAGCATTGCCTCGCAGTTTTGTCCTTATTCTGACTTATATCACACCTTATCCACCCGTTAAATAAAAGGGGGCCGGGAGTGGAAATAGAGCTCCAACCCAACTACTAAACTACTATTGGTAGACTCAAATTCCTTCGATCAAGTTCAAGCTGCGGGATAGGCCTTTTGCTTTCTTTTGATAACCGATTCTAAGGAAAGGCAAACTAGGACGCGTTAGAGATAGCAGGTTCTAGGGCAAAAAACGAATGTTGTTCCATCCCCTTTCATCTTTTGCTAGCTCTTTGTCAAGGTCAAGTTCTCTTCGCTTTCTGCTGCCCTTCCTGTTGAAGTGAAGTTCTAATTAGAAAGACATATATTTCCATGTAAGTTGTATGCTATCCTGTTGGAGTGGCCTACCTCCAAGGTAGGGATATGCTGGAAATGGAACTACATAGGTTGTGGGAATTGGATCAATTTGAACTGATCCAAATCAAACCCTTACCTCACGTATTGGTTCTCCTTATTATATTCTTATACTTTGACAGTCTAATCCTCATTCTCAGCATCAAGGG
Source organism: Cucurbita pepo subsp. pepo (assembly GCF_057944985.1). Classification (NCBI taxonomy): domain Eukaryota; kingdom Viridiplantae; phylum Streptophyta; class Magnoliopsida; order Cucurbitales; family Cucurbitaceae; genus Cucurbita; species Cucurbita pepo. The sequence goes on from NC_141812.1 coordinate 5,306,299, forward strand.
GCTCTCGACTATAAGATAGTGGCTAGTAGTCGATTCTTCGGAGTTCACAGCCGAAGCTGCATCAAGCCCTAGCCTACCATCCGAACTTGTTGAATCAGCATCGTAATCTCAGCAGCTGGAATTGAATCAGTGCTTGGTCTATTCCCACTACTCGTTATTCCTTTCATTTTGCATTTTGACTTGTTGATAACCTTCGCTGCTTCCGAAAGCTTGGAGTGGATAAAAAGAAAAAAGAAAAGCCTGCCTTGCGCCCCGTTCCTCCCGAAAGGTCAGTTCAAGCACACAGCCTGAACTACGACTTTAAGCTATCAATTCCATTCGATCTCTAGAACTGTCACCTACGAACAGCTTTATTCATTGACACTGATACAGTGAACGACTTTCAGCGGTACGATAATCAGGCTTCTGTCACCTCTGATTGCTAGGGCTAGTTCTGTGATCTTGTTTTCTCTCTATCGTATCTTGCCCCCATTCCCCGGGCCTACTGCCAGTAGACGCCTTCCCCTCCGTTTGATAGTTCCGTTCTGTCTGCTGCCCCCGTTTGCGTAGTTGCTTGTTTCATCTTTCTTGAAAAAGATATGTGGTTGGTGTTCAGAATTACCTTTATAGCCCGCCGGAACGGAATCTAGAGACAATGCAGCAAGAGCGAGACCCGGAAAAAGAGCAAAACCCAGATAGGCATATTTTGTAGCCATGATCGTGATAAAGATCAAGCCTACTGTGTACCCAGGCAAAGGACACTGAGGCTGACGCTTCTAGAATGCGGTTAAATCATAAATCAAGATCAAAGTCAAGAAATTGATGCAGAACTATTTCAGAACCCTCCTTGAACTCGTATCCATGGCAAATCCCTGATTCACTTCTCACTCCCAAGGAAAGCAGGGCATAGTGTGAGTGATATCTTTCTTTCGTTGAGGAGACTGTAGCCTGAACTGAAACCTACACTCTTTTATTGTGTGTAATGAGTAACTACTATTTCTAATTCTAATTCATTCTTATCGATTTTTAACACCTCTCTTCTTAAAAAAGGTTAGGGCGGGGAACTGAGGAATCAAGCACCTTCGAACCGCAAGGGCTAAGACTAGTGATCTTCTTCGCATCGAGAAAGAAACTCATTGATAAAGGATCTCACCTTACTCTAAGAAGGTAGCTTGCTTACTTCTGATGTTGCAGAGGAAAGACTAGAAGTAGAAGGAGGGAGAGTTGGTCAAGTCTTAAGACAAGTGTCGAATAAGCTCTTACAGTTAGGAACGAAACAGACTAACTAAGAGTAGGAATACAGGGAAAAGAAGTCCCCTCCACTCTTCATCAGTGGTTGATCAAAATCAGTCATTCACAACCATGAAGGATTCCTCGAAAAGTTCAGGATTAGTAATCAATCCTTTTTAGAAAGAGAATGGATTCGGTCTTATACATAGGCGAGGAAGGTAATATCAAACAAAAGGCAAGAAGATGAGTTCTTCTTCTTTCTCTCAAGTCGAAACTCAAATACAGCTAGTTTGCGGAGAGTTGCCTTAGCTTAGGTTCCTTCCTTGGCTGCTTTGCTTCTCCTACTTGGCAGCTTTTCTCAATTTTGAGTCGTCTTCGTTTTTTATTGGCTTTTACTGCGCGCACAGTGGAGGGTGCCTAACCGTAAAGGAGGGTCCGGTCAACGATGCAACAGTAAACTACGCAACCGGAAGGTTAAGGAGTGAGGGATACTTTAGTTTGGATTTAGGATTTATTTGGATTTGAGAATGGTGATGTATCTTTGAGTGTGCGTGTTTATACGGTCATTGAGTTATGGTTTGTATGTGTTCTGGCAGTAAGAGGCTGAAATGCGATATACGTTCATTGAGTGGTGTTGTAGTGGTCTTTGTTGTTGGAGAGTATTTATGGAGTTTGTGTAAGTGTGTACATGTGGTGTATTATGTAGGTGTGATTAATGTTTCAGTTGGTGTTTAGAGAAGTGTATATTTGATGTAAATGAGTATGTTTGTGTTTTTGTGTGTGAATGGTGTCTGGAAATATGCTTCTTACTCTATAGGTTGACTATTTGTGTGCTAAAAAGTTCTATCAAAACTAATTCAATCTTCTATCGGGGAACCGTCTCTTCTCTGTATGCTGCTAGTTACGGTATGGGGAAGCCATCATATGATATGTAGGGGCTTCGCTTTCCTTTTGTGTTGCGAGTGTATGCGTCCACCACGGTCAGGGCTATCACAGCTATCTTGTACCTAGTGTCGGTGCATCTTTGTTTGGTCTTGATTCTGGAAAGAACCCTATGACTGACCTAGCTCAAATTTGATATTGATTCTGGAAAAGCAGAATCCGCGGGATCCTTTTGTTCAGGAGAAACTTGATATCTTAGTTCGGAACTCACTGGATATGCTGATGAGGCAAGTATTTTCGTGTGCATGTCTGCTTTGGAAACAAACCCCCCCATTACCAACTATTTCTATTTTGCTCTTAATCGGGTTCTTCTATAAGAAGGTGTACATTTGGTCCTAACCAGATTGATTCAGTCTATGTCTAGAGAAAGAGACTCGTCTTATCCAAGAGTCTAGCTAACTCTAACCCAGTCTCAATCTCGAAGAGGTTTCTTTTTCCTTAACGCAGGATCTCTTCCGCCCTCGCGAACTGAATGCAATAGTCCCTTTAATAGGAACTTCCTTCAGGTGCTATCCTATAGAGAGGAGCGGAGCCACTCGCTCTTAGTCTAACTACGAGTTAGGGGAGAGGAGCGAAAGGAAAGCAAGCCGCTAATGAATGGACAAGACTGTAAAGGACAGGACGGAAGATGGATGAAAACACCTATTCTATTCTATTTACCGAGTTCAAGAAGTAATAGGCCAGGAGTGAACGAGAATGAATAAGGAGTCTTTCTCTTTTACCGGCTGTAACTGTAAAGGGGAAGGTTCAGTAGTGATTGAGTTTACCTAGAACAAGAACTTCCTGAGAATAACGGCCAGAACAAGGACCAAGAGAAGTGTTTGAATAAAACACCTATTTACGAGTTCAATCAGGAGAAGGTTCATGAGCAAATCAAATCTTTCTTTCATTCTCTGATTCTTCTTCTTCTTTCACTGTTCAGTCTCATTAATCGAGAGAGAGTTGAGTCTTGACTTCCAGTTTACCTCGTTCAAGAAGGAAAAGGAGAATTCTAGTTTCTTACAGGAGAGTACTACGTCAGTGAAAGAAAGGATATGAGAAAGAATGTTTCGGATTGACTGACAGTGAACTCGAATGAATCTTTCGTCTTTCCTTCCTGTTCCGGTTAATTAATAATGAGTCTCCCTTCAAAGAAAGACTTACAACTCGGTGTGTCTCGAATCTTGTGAGTTATTCAAAGACTGTAAACTCTCATCAATCTTTCCTCTTCCTGTTCAGTCGAATGAATAAATAGATGAATGAGTGAAAGAAGGTGAAGGAGCCGGAGTGAAGTTTCGTAAACTCTCATTCTTGTTTCGTTTCTTCTTGTCTTGTCTCTTCTCTTTTCTTTCCTCTGCCTGTAAAGAAAGGATAGATAGGTTGGTTCGTGAAGTAGCTCTTTGTCGGTTGAGTCTTGACTTGTTTACAGTTCAATCCGTCTAACGAAGAAATAGGTGAATGAGTTCAATCAATCTAATTAATGAATAAATAGTCGTCTTTACTTACCTTGTTCAATCAGTCCAGGAGAGAAGCCACTTTACAGTTCAATCAGGAGAATGAATAAGGAGTTTCGTCTTGACCTACAAATTACCTTGGTCAAGAGTGAAATTAGTCTCATTAATCTTTCGGCTTTATAGTTCAGGGAGAGGTTCAGAGTCTTTGAAGGCCAATGCGGGGGAAGGAGTAAGAGAACAACAGACCGAGTTCAATCAGGTTACGGTTCAGGTTCTTCAAACAAATAGCTTTACCCCTCTGAAAGAAGAATAGGCCAGGGTCGAAGACGCTCGACGAGAAAAGAAAAGGGGTTCCCTTTCGTCTTGACTTACTTAAACCTGACTCATAAAGAATCAGAATAAATAGGTAGAGGTTACGGATTGAATCAATAACCAGCTAAATAGGAGAAGGGGAAGGAGAACGAATAAGGGGATTTCTCTTTCATTTCATTCCTTTACTTACTACTCCACCTAGTGAAGGGAAGGGAATCCGGACCGGTTACGGAGCTCAGCTGCTTTAGAGTTCGTTCAGAGTAGTTCTGTCTTATTAATCCAATCGAGAGTATGTATGGATCTTTTACAGTTCATGGAGAATGAGTAAATGAATTAGTATAGTTCAGGCAATGAATTTCATATGCTTTCCCTTGTGTTTGAGTGAAATGGAAAGAAGAAATAGGCAATATCGTCAAAGGCTCAGTCGAATTAAAAGAGAAGAGAATCCTCAGTCTTTCCTTCCGGGTCAGGGTTGAATGAATCTATTCTTTCATTGTCAAAGGCTATTAGTAGGGTCGGTTCACTCTTTCGCTTTCTTCTTCTTCTTTCTTTCCACTGTAAAGGCTATTAGTAGGATCGGTTCACTCTCTTTCGGCTTGACTTCTGCTGCATTACCTTCTTCCTTCAATCAAAGAGTTACTTCAATTGCATATGCTTTACTTACCTTACCTACTGAAAGAATAGTTCAACCCGAGGGAAATCAGGTCAGTCAGGTACTATCGGAAAAGCTGAATGAGTCAGTTAAGTAGTCAAAGTAGTTCAGAATAACTCATAAGGAGAAAGAATATGCTTTTTGCGGCTTTCCCTTGTTCAAGACAGAGTGAAATCAGTCAAAGAATCAATAGGTAGGTTCCCCACGGGTTCTTGAGTCTTTCTTTACAGTTAAAGAATCTAAAGTTATTGAGTAGAATGAATCTTTCTGATATGAACCAAGAGACATCAATCATACAATATACTTCAATGAAGATGTGAAGAAAAGGTTGTCAAAATTATCAAAAAAAAATGTTTCAATTCATGCTACATTGAAGAAGAATGAAGTTTGATTGTTGTAAATTTTGGGTGGGTTACAATTTAGAGTTATTGTATTTCATTAATGTATTTTAAGACTATTTACTTTAGGTTACATTTACATAATGGCTAATTATGGTCATTAAGTATGAATGTTACAACTTTTGGAATGCCTTTAATTGTTTTATTTTGAGGCTATATAAAGCCATGTATGTTGTATTTGTAAGGGAGACTTGGAAAATATATAGTAAAGAAGCATTTGTGCTTTTCTTTAGCCAATGGCTAAGTTTCTTTGCAATTCTATGTAGTTTAGATTGCATGTAGAATCATTCAAGCTCGACATGATCAATCTTGCTTGTGGAGTGATTCGAATCTCAATCAAGTGTTCTTGCGTTGAGATATTTGATCAACAAGAATCATTCAAGCTAGACATGATCGATCTTGCTTGTGGAGTGATTCGAATCTCAAACAATGTTCTTGCCTTGAGATATTCGATTAACAAGGTAATCCGAATCTTATTCCCCTTGTATTGATTCCATATCTTATCATTTGGTATCAGAGCTTCAGGCTCAAGATCGGATATATGTTTCCTTTGCGTTTCTCTCAATTTGATTTTTATTTATTTTCATCTTTTTAGTTTTTAATCGACCCAGAGTTCAAAATTCAATCTTTGCTCTATTTAAAATTTTTAGAGGTGAGAATGAGAGCTTCATTTGTGTAACTGAGTGGAAAAAAGAGTGTCCTAAAATTTCCTTGAGTGTATACTCGTGAGGAGAGTGTTGTGAGTTCCTTCGTATTTCCATAACTTATTTTTTGCAGCAAAGTTTCACAAATAGATTCGAGGACGAATCCTCTTGAAGAAGTGGAGAATGATATGAACCAAGAGACATCAATCATACAATATACTTCAATGAAGATGTGAAGAAAAGGTTGTCAAAATTATCAAAAAAAAATGTTTCAATTCATGCTACATTGAAGAAGAATGAAGTTTGATTGTTGTAAATTTTGGGTGGGTTACAATTTAGAGTTATTGTATTTCATTAATGTATTTTAAGACTATTTACTTTAGGTTACATTTACATAATGGCTAATTATGGTCATTAAGTATGAATGTTACAACTTTTGGAATGCCTTTAATTGTTTTATTTTGAGGCTATATAAAGCCATGTATGTTGTATTTGTAAGGGAGACTTGGAAAATATATAGTAAAGAAGCATTTGTGCTTTTCTTTAGCCAATGGCTAAGTTTCTTTGCAATTCTATGTAGTTTAGATTGCATGTAGAATCATTCAAGCTCGACATGATCAATCTTGCTTGTGGAGTGATTCGAATCTCAATCAAGTGTTCTTGCGTTGAGATATTTGATCAACAAGAATCATTCAAGCTAGACATGATCGATCTTGCTTGTGGAGTGATTCGAATCTCAAACAATGTTCTTGCCTTGAGATATTCGATTAACAAGGTAATCCGAATCTTATTCCCCTTGTAGTTGATTCCTTATCTTATCATTTGGTATCAGAGCTTCAGGCTCAAGATCGGATATATGTTTCCTTTGCGTTTCTTCTCAATTTGATTTTTATTTATTTTCATCTTTTTAGTTTTTAATCGACCCAGAGTTCAAAATTCAATCTTTGCTCTATTTAAAATTTTGAGAGGTGAGAATGAGAGCTTCATTTGTGTAACTGAGTGTAAAAAGAGTGTCCTAAAATTTCCTTGAGTGTATACTCGTGAGGAGAGTGTTGTGAGGTCCTTCGTATTTCCATAACTTATTTTTTGCAGCAAAGTTTCACAAATAGATTCGAGGACGAATCCTCTTGAAGAAGTGGAGAATGATATGAACTGAGAGACATCAATCATACAATATACTTCAATGAAGATGTGAAGAAAAGGTTGTCAAAATTATCAAAATATGTTTCAATTCATGCTACATTGAAGAAGAATAAAGTTTGATTGTTGTAAATTTTGGGTGGGTTATAATTTAGAGTAATTTAGAGTTATTGTATTTTAAGACTTTTTATTTCATTTCGGTTACATTTACATAATGGCTAATTATGGCCATAAAGTGTGAATGTTACAACTTTTGGAATGCCTTTAATAGTTTCATTTTGAGGCTATATAAAGCCATGTATGTTGTATTTGTAAGGTAGACTTGAAAAATATAGAAAGAAGCATTTGTGCTTTTCTTTAGCCAATGGCTAAGTTTCTTTGCAATTCTATGTAGTTTAGATTGCATGTAGAATCATTCAAGCTCGACATGATCAATCTTGCTTGTGGAGTGATTCGAATCTCAATCAAGTGTTCTTGCGTTGAGATATTTGATCAACAAGAATCATTCAAGCTAGACATGATCGATCTTGCTTGTGGAGTGATTCGAATCTCAAACAATGTTCTTGCCTTGAGATATTCGATTAACAAGGTAATCCGAATCTTATTCCCCTTGTAGTTGATTCCTTATCTTATCATTTGGTATCAGAGCTTCAGGCTCAAGATCGGATATATGTTTCCTTTGCGTTTCTTCTCAATTTGATTTTTATTTATTTTCATCTTTTTAGTTTTTAATCGACCCAGAGTTCAAAATTCAATCTTTGCTCTATTTAAAATTTTGAGAGGTGAGAATGAGAGCTTCATTTGTGTAACTGAGTGTAAAAAGAGTGTCCTAAAATTTCCTTGAGTGTATACTCGTGAGGAGAGTGTTGTGAGGTCCTTCGTATTTCCATAACTTATTTTTTGCAGCAAAGTTTCACAAATAGATTCGAGGACGAATCCTCTTGAAGAAGTGGAGAATGATATGAACTGAGAGACATCAATCATACAATATACTTCAATGAAGATGTGAAGAAAAGGTTGTCAAAATTATCAAAATATGTTTCAATTCATGCTACATTGAAGAAGAATAAAGTTTGATTGTTGTAAATTTTGGGTGGGTTATAATTTAGAGTAATTTAGAGTTATTGTATTTTAAGACTTTTTATTTCATTTCGGTTACATTTACATAATGGCTAATTATGGCCATAAAGTGTGAATGTTACAACTTTTGGAATGCCTTTAATAGTTTCATTTTGAGGCTATATAAAGCCATGTATGTTGTATTTGTAAGGTAGACTTGGAAAATAGAGTAAAAGAAGCATTTGTGCTTTTCTTTAGCCAATGGCTAAGTTTCTTTGCAATTCTATGTAGTTTAGATTGCATGTAGAATCATTCAAGCTCGACATGATCAATCTTGCTTGTGGAATGATTCGAATCTCAAACAAGTGTTTGAGATATTTGATCAACAAGAGTCATTCAAGCTAGACATGATCGATCTTGCTTGTGGAGTGATTCGAATCTCAATCAAGTGTTCTTGTCTTGAGATATTCGATCAACAAGGTAATCCGAATCTTATTCCCCTTGTAGTTGATTCCTTTATCTTATCACTTTCTTTAATCCAGGGATGAAAACATCTATTCCATATTACCGAGGGAAATCCGTCAAAGAAAGGTGAATGAGTCAGTAAAGAGGGAGAGGACAAAGATAAGAGAGACCGAAGGGAAAAAGGAGCTGTTATTGAAGAAGCTGTAGAAGAGCACCACCACGGTTCAGGTTCAGGTTTCACTCTTTGATAGAACGAACTAATCTGTAGCTAATGAATTGACTCTTTCTTGAACTGTAAAGAAAGGAGCTTTAATTGATTTACTCAACTGTAAAGGTAAAGTAGTAGGGTCAGGAGAATTATTCCTTCATTTGCTTCTCCTTTCATTTATTCAAACACTACTAGAGAATGAATCTTTAGTTGAGTCTTTCAAAGCTGCTAATTCATTTCTTCTTCATTCATTTAATCGACTGGAAAGTTAGGGTCATATCGGGGTGTAGATCAGGTAAAATAATAGATAGAAGCTAAGGTTACGGAACGAAGCAAGCTGCTCGACCAATAGAAAGACATAGGGACGGCAGGACAGAAGTAGATAGTTGTAGAGGTTCAGTATTCAAGATTATTAATCTTGAGAGTGTTTACTGGTCAATCAGGGAATAAAACAAACAATGCTCAAGCTAGAAAGGCAAGGTAAGGTCAGTCATATATATCGGAAAAGGTTACGTACGGAGTGTTTAAAGGGACAAGTCATTGAGTTCATCAGTAATAGTCCTGTTCCGACGAATGAATCTTTTCTTGCTTTCTATTCTATTACAGGATTGAATGAATAAGCTAAATAGGGGAAGTAGCTAATGAATTGACTCTATAGGAATATATCTGATTCTATATCTTCTTCTTCCATTCTCTTCGTTTACCAGAGCAGCAAATCCTTCTTCAGGGTCAGGTCATACAATATCTATTGGTTCAGGTCAGGAAGTAGCTCAGTCAGGTCATATCGCGGGGAAGGAAGTAAAGAAAGAAGAGAAGAGACCTACCTACAGAAAACAGAAAGAAGAGAACATAGGTGACGGGAAAGTAATATCAAAGAAGCTAAGGTGATTGAGCTGATCTTTCATTTTCTTCGTCGGTTACAGTCTTTGAAGGAAATCTTATTCTTTTTTCTTCTTTGCTGCTTTACTGAGTGAAAGAAGAATCGACCAGTTTACCCTGAAGGTGAGGGCAATGAAATTGTTCAACCGAGGTGTAGAGGTGAAGGGGAAGTAGTTAAGGCGAATGAATCTCTCTCTTTTCGTCGGGTTCCACAGCTCTTAAGTTTGATCTAATAAACACTAGGAATTTACTGTAAAGAAAGGGTCTTCAACAAATAGCTTTACCGAGGTCAAGAAGAAATAGGAAAAGGGGCGAAGCGGCTCGACCGATAGGGAGAGGAGTGAAATCATTCTTTGATAGTCTTTCCTTGGCAGGTTCAGGTTTAGGTTCCGTAGTTCAGGTAATATGGGTTCTCATGCAAATCAAATCTTTCATTCATTTACTTACTCTCCTGTAATAGAATATCTTCTTCTTCTAGCTGAGATAAGGCAAGCAAGGCCATAAAATAAGGGAAGGTGTAATAGGGGTTAAGTCGCTTCTCTTTCTCTTCTCCTTTCAAAGACTGTAACCTCGCCTCGGGCTCTTTTCTTTACTGTCCCTGGTGTTCGTTTCCAGTTGAGCATATGAAATCCTTCTTTCACTAAAGCATATTTCATTCTGTCCGTGATTTAACCTATATCTATTGTTCTTTCTCTTTGGCTCATTACATTAAAGGTGAAGGGAGGGTCAATTCATTAGCTAGCTACTTCTTTACCGAGTTCCATCAGGAGAAAGATAAAGGAGTGAAGGAGCGAAGCGAACATCCTTGAATTTGTTTACAGTAAAAGAAAGAGTGAAAGAAAGGAGAAGAGAAAGAGAAAGAAGGAATCTTTCGGATTTACTTACAGTTAAGTCGAATTGATTCTTCGATAGGATTGACTTCTACTTCAACATTACCTCTGCCCTAAATACCTAGATTTGATCCCCAAAAATAGGGTAAAGATACACTTTTATCCCTCAAAATACGGGAAAGATAGACTTTTTTCTAGTTTTTTGAGTGTTTACAGTTGAGTTACCGAGGAAAATAGGGGAAAATGGACGATTTGATCCCCAAAAATACGGGAAAGATAGAATTTCTTAACTTTCAGCCGAAGCTATTAAGGGAAAAAGAGAAATACCCCTAAAATACGGGAAAGATAGAAAAGAATTTCTTTCAGCTCCCGCTATTAAGGGAAAAAGAGAAATACCCCAAAAATACGGGAAAGATAGAATTTCTTTTCTTTTTGCTCCAGCTATTAGTGAAAAACCTCTTACGAACTTTGACCCCTATATAGGATACAAAAGATTTTCTTTCAGCGGCTTGACTTTCAACACTTTCAGGTTCAATAGTTCACGATCGTTAATCTTGAGGATTGACTGACAGTTAACTCTCATGTTGAGTTTCGTTTCGTCTTTCCTTCCTATTCCAGAGCTTGACCTGATGATAGTTGTAGAGGTGAAGGAAAAGGTTTAAGGTTGAGTCTCATTGATAAGGAAAGGAGTATAGACTTCCAAATTACCTTGTCTTTGAGTTCAATCTGGTTCCGGTTCCGTATAGAATAGAAGCTGATAGTTTATAGGAGGTTCACTCTCATTCATCTTGTTCTTGTCTTGCTTTCTTCTTTCCTTCCGGTTTAGTAGCAGCGAACATTCTTTCATTTGTTGGAGAGGTATAGGAGTAAACTCTAATTCATCTTTCCTTCCAGTTCAGTAGCTGATCTTTCTTTCCTGTCCCTGAATTTATTCAACCACTGTAAAGAAGAGAGGAGAGAATCTTTCGTTTCATCTTCAGTCTCATTATCCCTTGTTGTTGCGAGAATGATGAATTCATGACAAACAGAGACTAAAGCAAGTGTTGGATTCAAAGCTGGTGTTAAAGATTCTAAATTAATTGACTTATTATACTCCTTCATATGAAACCAAAGATACTGAGATTGAGATCTTGGCAGCATTACGAGTAACTCCTCACTCAACCGGGAGTTCCTTCCACCCGAGGAAGCAGGGGCCGCTGTAGCTGCTGCTGAATCTTATACTTGTACATGGACAACTAACTGTGTGGACGGACCGATGGGCTTACCAATCTTGATCGTTACGTTACAAAGGACGATGCTATGGAAGCCTGTTCCCGCTAGAGAAGAAAAGAAATATATTGTTATCTAGCTGTTTATCCCCTACTAGTAGACCCTTTTGAAGAAAGAAAGGTTTTGTTACTAACTGACTTCCATTGTGGTTAATTGGATTCAAGGCTCTGCGTGCTCTACGTCTGGAGTATTTGTGAATCCCTACTGCTTATATTCAAACTGCCTCATGGTATCCAGAAAGAGATAAGTTGAACAAGTATGGTCGCCCTGCCCTCTTCTATTGGGATGTAGTAATAAACCTAAATTGGGATTATCTGCTAAGAATTCATTATGGTTATGGTAAGAGCTGTTTATGAATGTCTACAATGCTACTGCGGATGCCAAGAAATGCTGAAGAAAAGGGCTATATTTGCTGATATGAACCAAGAGACATCAATCATACAATATACTTCAATGAAGATGTGAAGAAAAAGTTGTCAAAATTATCAAAAGATGTTTCAATTCTGCTACATTGAAGAAGAATAAAGTTTGATTGTTGTAAATTCTGGGTGGGTTACAATTTAGAGTAATTTAGAGTTATTGTATTTTAAGACTTTTTATTTAGTTTAGGTTACAATTACATAATGGCTAATTATGGCCATTAAGTATGAATGTTACAACTCTTGGAATGCCTTTAATAGTTTCATTTTGAGGCTATATAAAGCCATGTATGTTGTATTTGTGAGCAGACTTGGAAAATATATTAAAAGAAGCATTTGTGCTTTTCTTTAGCCGATGGCTAAGTTTCTTTGCAATTCTATGTAGTTTAGATTGCATGTAGAATCATTCAAGCTCGACATAATCAATCTTGCTTGTGGAGTGATTCGAATCTCAAGCAAGTGTTCTTGCCTTGAGATATTTGATCAACAAGAATCATTCAAGCTAGACATGATCGATCTTGCTTGTGGAGTGATTCGAATCTCAAACAATGTTCTTGTCTTGAGATATTCGATCAACAAGGTAATCCGAATCTTACTCTCCTTGTAGTTGATTCCTTATCTTATCATTTGCTCTAGAATTGGGAGTTCCTATCGTAATGCATGAATACTTAACTGGTGGATTCACTGCAAATCCTTGAAAGGAAAACTGCTACTTCAACTTCATATGCTTTACAGAGTGAAAGAAGTAGAAAGAATCTTGAGTTTCGGCTTTCCCGAGTGAAAGAGCTACTGAACCTATTTACCGAGTGTTTGAATAAAGAGGACCAAAGCGACCTTGTTTACTGCGTTTCAAGGATTGAATGAATAAGGAGTCTTTCTTCTCTTTTTCTTTGACCTTGTTCAATCTGTTGAAGGAGCGAAGCGATGAGTCCGAGGTTACGAGGCGAATGAGCGAAGCCACGAGACTAGAAGACGAGCGAAGCCACTTTACAGTTCAAAAAGGGAGCCGAAAGAAGCCGAGGTGAATGAAGGAGCGAGTGAGACCGACAGGTGATTGAGCGAAGAAGCCATGAGATCGATAGGATAGGGAGAGGAGTGAAAGAAAGATCATTCATCTCTTTTCTTACTGTTCCGGAGTAAAGGCAATGGAATAGCTTTCCCTGATTCTCATACAGCTGCTTTACCGACTTGAAGAGGAGAGGGAAGAAGGAGCGGCTTGGCTTTCCCCCCTTGTTTACTGTGAATGAATAATATAGGGACAAGAATGCATCTTGTTGAGTCTTTCAATGAAACACTTTCGAGAACTGGCCCGGATTTCTTTGTTCCTGTTCCGGAGGCAACTCTCATTCATAAGCTTGACTTTAATCACCTATTGCCCCCTTTGTGAAAGAAAAGAGCTACTTCAACTGAATATGCTTTACCTAGTTCAGTAGGATCAGTCTAATGAGTCTTGTCTTGCTTCAGTCTCTCATTCATCGAGAGTGAAGGAGAAGAAGTAGTTAAGTAAAGGACAGGCGAAGGCAATGGAATAGCTTTCCTGAGTTCAAGAGGCTCAAGAAGAAGACGAGAATAGGTGATTGATTGATTGAGTTCAGGATCAAGAGAAGAAAAAGAAGAAATAGGTGACGGTTCAGTCGCTTCTCATCCAATCCAGCCTATTTCCCACGTTTACAGTTCGGGAAAGAAAGAAAGAATAGTCTTTCCCTCGTTCAGTAGTTCACTCTCATTCATCTGACGTGTTTACAGCTCAGGCAATGTGATAAGCGCCAACAATGCTGGAATTTGCAAAGCTAGAGGTCCTTCTAGAATCCTTGCAAAACGCTCACAGAGAAAGCTAACTTAACGGATTGATTCCAACCAAGAGCTGGTTAGAAGATGAATGACTCTTAGATCGAACTTGGAATCTATGATGGTCACTCTTAGATACCAAGACAATTCACTCCAGAATTAGCTTGATCAAAACTAATTCAATGAATCGGTTTAAACATCAAACCTAAAGCAAGATTTGAAAAAGAATAACACCAAAAGGGTATCAAGAAAACACAAAGGTTTTTTCTGTATTCAACCAAAATCTCTCAAACATGAGTATTACATGCCTTTAAATAGGCCCAGAAGATAACCCTAACAAAATAAAGTTCAGCCACCAACCACTAATAAATGCTAATAAATGCTATTAAATACAAATTGAAGAATATAAGGCAATTCATACAAACTATTAATAAATGCTATTAAATATAAAATGAAGCAAATAAGGCATTAATAATTTCCTTAATTGGTAATTCAACTACCAAAGGAAGTCTTCTAATTACTTTCCAATATCAGCCACTCCATTATCTTCTTGATTTGATATGCTAATGCTATAAAGATTTTTTGGCTCAAAAGTCTTTGTTTCAACCGGTACACTAGCTAGCTTTTGAAGATGCAATGTATAGTCCTCTGGAATCTTCTTAATCTTGCTTCTTGTAATCTATCATTCGGGTACATGCACGTGATCAGTTGTTGGATTCATATCATCCCCCCTTTCTTTAAAAGGATTTGTCCTCAAATCAAATTCTTCGTTCTTTCCGGACAAGAACTGAATATTGTTTTTTTTTTTCCTCACTTTTTTTTTTTTCTCACCTTTACCTTAGTTTCTTCTCTTCACTGTTGTTCTTCATATTCTTTTCTTTTCTTCTCCAATCTCAATTGGTCACAATGTACTTCATATGGAGACAATGGAAGTAAAGTAAATTTCTTCCCACACAAAGTAAAATTATACTTGTTCATCAAACCATCAAATGTTACCTTTCTATCATATTGCCAAGGTCGGCCGAATAAGATGTCCCCCGCATGCATTGGTACGACATCACAAAGAACTTCATCTTTATATCTTCCAAGAGTAAAAGAAATAAGAGCTTGAGAATTCACCTTAATTTCTTCTTTGTTTGTTAACCAATGAAGTTTGTATGGTTTTGGATGGGGATGGACAGAAAGTTGAAGTCTTTTTACAAGGAAGCTGCTTACCACATTTGTGCAACTTCCACTATCATCAATCAGCAAGCTGCATGGGTTTGTTTTGACCAAACATCTTGTGTGGAACAAGTTTTCCCTTTGATCTTCAAATTTCTCTTCCTTGATTTGAACATTGAGTACCCTTCTTGTGATCAAAGATATGGAATTACCTTTTTCAACATACTCATCATCATATGCTGCGATTTCTTCCACAAGCCGTGAGTCATGATCCTCACATTCATCATCTGAATCAAGTATACCATTCCTTATCACCATAACTTTTTTATTAACACACTCTTTGCTCATGTGTCCAAACCCTTTGCACTTCCAACATTGAATAGAACTAGTCTTCTCCTTTACCGTCTTTGAAGCTTCATTCTTTTTACCAATGGAACTCTCAGCCTCCACTCTTTTAGCAGCCACAAACTTTTCTTTTGGTGACATTGATTCATTTCTATTCACAAAACTATCCTTGTTCCAAGTTTTAGAATTTGAAAAGGTGTTAGTTCGTGATGTGTACCTTTTTGAATGCTCTTTTTCTTCCTTCAACTGGTCTTCAATTTTGAGAGCATAATGATACATGTCTTCCAGATATGGTTGTGGATTTCTGTCAACAAGATGAGCAATTTCTCGATTCAAACCTCCAAGGAATCTAGACATGGTATCTTCTTCTTCTTCTCTAACATTTGCTCTTTCCATCATAGTTTCCATCTCTTGATAATATTCCGCCACACTTTTTGTTCCTTGCCTCAAACCTTGCAATTTAGTTTTCAAATTTCTTTCATAATGTTTTGGAACATACCTTTTTCTCATGGCTTCTTTAAGTTCTTCCCATGTCTCTATTGGATCCTCCTCTTTTCTTCTTCTCTCAGATTTGAGATGTTGGTACCAATCACAAGCATGATTGGTAAATTCGGCAATAGCAAGTCTCATC
Organism: Cucurbita pepo subsp. pepo; assembly: GCF_057944985.1. NCBI lineage: Eukaryota > Viridiplantae > Streptophyta > Magnoliopsida > Cucurbitales > Cucurbitaceae > Cucurbita > Cucurbita pepo. The sequence continues at coordinate 5,322,083 of NC_141812.1, forward strand.
TTCTTCTTTTCACTATAGGTGTTGCAATCAAACACATGCTCTATCTTTCTTTCCCACTGCAAGTATGCCTCAGAATCTGCCGTTCCACAAAATGGTGGGATTTTGAGTTTAACTCCTCCATCTCTATCTTCATGTACTCTTTCCATCCTTCTAGGTTGCATAATAGTTGCATGGTTATTTCTTCCTCTCCATCTACCATCAACTTGTCTTTCTTGTACTACTATACCTTCATCTTCTTGTAATGTTCGTTCTTGTCTTTGTTGTTGCGCTCTTCTTTCTTGTCTATCTTCCATCATCATTTCCATCATACCTTGAATTGCTTGAAGAATGGTTGTATTAAGATTTGGTACTGGTGGTACTGCTTCTCCATTATGTAACATTTTGTTATCAAGGGACCTCACCACACTTCTCACAAAAATTTCACTCAGGGACACTCGTGTTTAACACTCAAAGGTAGGCTTTTGGTACTAGGTCAAGAATGTAAAGGCTGGTTTTTTTTTCTTTTTTTCGAGAATCTGAGAGAGAGAAAAAATTGATACAAAAAAAATAACAATAAAAATATTTCACCTCTAGAGCGGCCAAAGAACGTCGACCAAATGCTCTGATACCAAATGATAAGCGCCAACAATGCTGGAATTTGCAAAGCTAGAGGTCCTTCTAGAATCCTTGCAAAACGCTCACAGAGAAAGCTAACTTAACGGATTGATTCCAACCAAGAGCTGGTTAGAAGATGAATGACTCTTAGATCGAACTTGGAATCTATGATGGTCACTCTTAGATACCAAGACAATTCACTCCAGAATTAGCTTGATCAAAACTAATTCAATGAATCGGTTTAAACATCAAACCTAAAGCAAGATTTGAAAAAGAATAACACCAAAAGGGTATTAAGAAAACGCAAAGGTTTTTTCTGTATTCAACCAAAATCTCTCAAACATGAGTATTACATGCCTTTAAATAGGCCCAGAAGATAACCCTAACAAAATAAAGTTCAGCCACCAACCACTAATAAATGCTAATAAATGCTATTAAATACAAATTGAAGAATATAAGGCAATTCATACAAACTATTAATAAATGCTATTAAATATAAAATGAAGCAAATAAGGCATTAATAATTTCCTTAATTGGTAATTCAACTACCAAAGGAAGTCTTCTAATTACTTTCCAATATCAGCCACTCCATTATCTTCTTGATTTGATATGCTAATGCTATAAAGATTTTTTGGCTCAAAAGTCTTTGTTTCAACCGGTACACTAGCTAGCTTTTGAAGATGCAATGTATAGTCCTCTGGAATCTTCTTAATCTTGCTTCTTGTAATCTATCCTTCGGGTACATGCACGTGATCAGTTGTTGGATTCATATCACAATGGAATAGCTTGACCTTCAGATCCTCATGTTTACCTCCTTCAATAACAGATAGGAATAGAGTATAAGGAGTCTTTCATGAAGTAGCGAAGGTCATATCGGGGCAGGTTCAGTCAGTCGCTTTACCTTCTTCTCATTTGACTCTCCTCTCCCTGATAGTTTCGGCTTTCAACACTTCCTCCCTTCTTTGTTCCGGGTCAGGTGAAGGAAGTCGCTTCGCTTAATCTCTTTTCTTTTCCCGACTGTAAAGGTTCAAGACTGAGTGAAAGAAGAGAATGGAATTGTTCAACAAACCAGTGAATGGAAAGAACAGAGAAGAGACCTCCAAGGATAGGTGAAAGGGAAGGGTTTCATGAAGTAGCTCAGGTAATATCGGTGAACAATCACTTCCTTCGAATAAGGAACAATACAATAACTGCACACTGGTACAGTAATATTCCCATAAAAAAGCTTTCCTTCCTTACTTAAACAAACTTAAAGAACGGAAGAAAAAGAGAAAGATCCGTGAATAGTGAAACCCTTGTGAAAGGCGTCCGTCGACAAAAGCTGATAGGTGACGGAGAAAGAATCCATAGGTTCCAGAGTTTAGGTTCAGAGTCGCTTCTCTTTCATTTGTTTCGTCTTTCAAGCAGAAGAAAGAATCAGAATACATAAATGGGTTCGTAATCAAGTATAAGGTGTAGGAGTAAGTAGCTCGACTGGAAAGCAGCTAATTCTCGGCCCCTTTACCGAGTTGGAGAGGTTACAGATTTCATAATGATTTATTTCCTTGGTTACAGTTCAGTTAAATAGGAGAAAGAAAGAACAGATTCGAGATACACCTTGTTTACAGTTCAGGAAGGTGAAGGAAAAGATATAGTTCAACCCGAGTTGGATAGGTGAAGGAAAAGGGTTGAGGTTGAGTAAGTAGTGATTGAGTTTACCGTGAAATGAAGAAATAGGGACAATCAGGCAGAGGATCCAGAGCTGGGGAACTTTCATCTTGAGTTGAGTCTTGAAAAGCTGCTAACTCCTTCATTTGTTCTTTCACTCTAAAGTCTCATTCATCTTGTCTTGCTTTCGTATTTGACAAGGGAGAGGAAAAGAGTTCGTTCAATCAGTCTCATTCTTCTTTCGGCTTTCCTGTCCCGAAATTTCTTCCTTCCGGTTCCACAGTTCATTCGCTGATCTTTCTTGACTTCTTGCTCAGGAGAATGAATAGGAAGGAGTAGGTAGTTATCTTTTACTGTTCAGGCAATGGGTTCAACCGACAAATGGGGAGTAAAAGAGTGAGTTCAGTAGGATCAGTCTAATGAAGAAAGAGTCTTTGGTTAGAGAGTTCCATCAGCAGGGAATAAAACCAAAAGCTAGAAAGGCTGGCTAAGACAGAGAGAAGGTTTGCTTTTTAGGCTTGTGAAAGAAGGTGAATAAGAATGAATGTTGAATATGCTTTACCGACTGAAATGGCCAATAGGAAATAGAGAGGGGCGAAGCCCTGAGACCCGTAGGGCGAAGAGGCGAAGACACGAGAACGAGTTGTAGAGGGGCGAAGAAGCAGCTCGACTGGAAAGGAGAGGGGCGGGGTCCGGCAATGGAATTGTTTTCGCTTTCATTTATTTCCTCTCCTGTATAGGTTCTTCTCATCTCATGCTGCTCCTTTTCCTATTCCTATTGATTCAAAGACTGTAAACTCTCATGAATAAAGAGTCCGGTGTTTACTGTTCCTGTTCCTCGACTGGAAAGCAGTTAATGTTTCGGCTTTCAAAGCAGCTAAGGAGCGAAGCGAAGACACTTGTAGTACGGTTCAAGAATAAATAGGTGATTGAGTGACGGAGTTAAGCTAATGAATTGACTCCCCCTTCTTTGTTCTGGGTCAGGTTCCTTCCTTCCGTCATGAATTGACTCTCCTGTAAAGTTGCTAATTCATTTCTTCTTTCATTCTATAAATAAAAGTGAAGAAGCTCAGGGAAGGGAATTCTTTCATTTTCACTCTCATCTTGTCTTGCTTTACCAACAGACAAGTGTGAAGGAGCGAATGAGCTTGGCCTTGTTCAATCAGGGAGAGGAGGGAAATCCGGGTTCAGGGGAAGGAGCTAGGTTCAGGGAATATCGGTGCAGGGGAAGTCGCTTCTCTTTCTTGACTTCCTTAATGCAATAACTTCTGGTCAGGGTTTCATTCAGTAGCTCCGGCAATGGAATTGCTTTACCGACTGAAATGGCCAATAGGGAATATCGGGGCCAGAAGTAGCTCAGGGAATTGTTCATTCGCTTCTCTGTCTTTCCTTCCTGTTCCGGAGAAAGAAGAGAAAGAGGTTACGGCCGGAGTTCAGTTCGTTCATTCGCTTCTCTTTCCTTTCATTTCCTGTAAGGGATAGTCAAAGGTTTAAGGTTTCGGCTTTCCTGACTCACTCGAATAAGCAGAAAGATCAGATCAAGAGTTTACAGTTCGAGAATAAATAGGTGATTGAGCAGGGAAGGAAGAAGAAGAAGAAAAAAAGGTTCCGCAGCACTTAAGTAAACACTATGAAGCAGCTCGACTGGAAAAGGGAGGATTTCAGTCTACTCTCGGGAAATAAGGAAAGGGAATCTCGGAAAAGAAGGAGTTAAGGAGAAAGAAGAAAGAAATCAATAGGTTCAGTAGTGATTGAGTTTACGGAATAGGTTCCGGATCAAGAATCTATAGGTTCAGGGAAGGCAATGGAATAGCTTTACCGAGTTTACCTCAATAAATAAGGGAAGGATAGATAGGTTCTGGAGTGTTTGAAGGTGTAGGGGAATGAGTGAACGAAGGCAGAGGGGAAGGAAGAAGACGAACGAGTTGGATAGGTGAAGGAAGTAGCTAAGGGAAAGGAGTTTAGTCTTGAAAAGCAGCATCTTCATTTCTTCTTCTTTCGTCTTCACGATCATTAATCTTTCTATTCTATGTTACCTCGTCGTAAAAGAGTTCAAGAAGTAGGATCAGTCTAATGAGTTCAGTAGGAGCTTGAGGTTGAGTCTGACAGTGAACTTGAATGAATCAATATTTAGTCTTTTTTCAATCAAGAAATAGAGTATAAGGTCCGGGAATATAAAGAAATAGTGTTTTATTGTATTTCTATTGTTTGTTAGACTGTTAGACGTCATGAGATGGGAGTCGCTTGCTTTACCTTCCTTTAATGTAAATGTTGTTGTTTGTCTTTCTCGTCACGTTGGGCTTTACCCACCCCTTCCTGCCTGTAATGAATATCTTGTTGTTGTTGTCTTCGTCAGGGGAGTGGAGTAGCTTTACCGCTGCCTGCCTTTAATGTAAATGTTGTTTGTCTTGCTCATGACTAGGCGTTGGGCTTTACCTACCCACCGCTGCCTGCCTGTAATTCATATGTTGTTGTTTGTCTTGCTTTCTAGGTTCATGAGTTTGTTTACCTTTCTTTCCCGTAATTCATGTTGTTGTTCTTGTCTTGGTTGCTTGCTCGTCAGGTTCATGAGCTTACCTTTGCTTTCCGCTTACCTTTGCTTTCCTCTAATTAAACTAATGTTGTTGTTTGTCTTGCTTTCTCGTCACGTTGGGTTAGCTGGGCCTTCCTGTATGTAATGAATGTAAATGTTGTTGTCTTGCTAGAGGTTAATGAGCAGCTTGAGCTTGACCTTCTTTCCTGTAATTAATTCATCTTGTTGTCTTGCTTTCTCTTCGGTTACTTGTCTTGCTTTAGAGGATTGAATGAATAAGTAGTTTCGTCTTTCCTCTCCCTATATTATTCTAACACAGTAAAGGACGGACAGGTGATTGAATCTTGTCTTGCTTTCCTCTTTCCTTGTTCAATCAGGGAAGGTCGTAGAGTAAGCCGGGTTAAGGAGACTGAGTTCAATCAGGATAATTCATAAGGAGTCTCCTTTCTTTCTTTCCTTTTATTCAAAGACTGTAAACTCGACTCATTCATCTTTCTTTGTTCAATCAGGTAATAGTAATAATATAGAGTCCGCCGGGTATAAGGTTCCGGGAAAGAAGTAGGAGCTTGAGGATTGAATGAAGTAGCTCAGAGCATAGAGGTGAGGGAGTGAAACCCTTGGAGGGGCGGGCAGGAGTAGAGAAAGAATAAGTAGTCTTTACTTACCTTGTTCAATCAGGTTCGGGAGTAACTCTCCTGTCAAGTCTGTCTTTACTTACCTTTTAGTCTTTCCTGTAAGTAAAGGAATAAGAAGAAGAAAGGATAGGTTACGGAGTTCAGTAAGAATGAATGAATCGGAGCGAAGACACACACTGATAGTGGTTCCAGGTCAGGTTCAGTAGTTCAGGATAATTCCGTAACCTTGCTTTCGTCTTTCGTTTCGGCTTTACTTGTTCAAGGATAGATAGGATCATGAGCTTACCTTTACTTCCTGGTAAGTCTCAAGAACCAATGAGACCTTGTTGTAGAGGTTCAGAATTGAATAGGAACTGAAATAAGGGGTTGGTTTGAGACCTTCTTGACGCTTTCCCTCGTTCTCGAATAGTTAAACCCTTGTTGGAGAGGTGAATGAGTTCCATCAGTCTCATTCAGCTTTAAGTCTCTCCCTTGACGAACTGTAAACAAGGTTCAGTCGCTTCTCTTGACTTCAAGTTACGGATTGAACTGTAAAAGATAGGGTCAGGGAATGGGGGTTTCGTCTTTCCTTCCTTAAATCCTAATATCCTCTTTCGCTTCGTCTTTACAGGAGAGCAAATTCATTAGCTGCTTTACCAATAGAATAGGTTCAAGAAGGAATAGGTTCAGGAGATAAGCTGATAGGTTCATAGTCTAATTCATCTTTAGTTGAGGATTGACTTCCTGTTGAGGATTGACTTGTTCAAGAAAGAGGGAAATCAGGGACAGGGGAAGGAGTTGTTGAGGCTGACGAATCTTTAATTCAGTCTTTACAGTGAGTTGAGTGAAGGAAGGTTCGTTCAGTTCGTAAGTAAATAAACTCTTCAGTCTTGAAAGCAGAAGAAAGAAGCCCCGCATTCTCTTCCATCCTTTCTTTGTCTTTTACCGCTGAGTGATTGAAAAGAGAAAAGAGACCCATAAGGAGAGTGAGTAGTGAAGTCGTCAGAGAGTACTTAAGTCTAGATAGAGTAGTTAGTTAAGTCGAATGAAGCAATAGGTTACGGAGTGAACGAGAATGAATAAGGAGGATTTTTCTTACAGTTAGTGAAAGAATAGTGTTTCCCTTGAATGAAATCAAGGAGGACAGTAAATTCATTAGCAGCTTGACCTCCTGAAATAAGGGAAGAAGAAGGATAGGAAAAGGAGACAAAACCAAAGCTAAGGCACGGCCAGACCGAGAAGAAAGAAGATTGAGGAAAATAGCTGCTTTTTATTTGAGGAACCCTTTTACAGTTAAAGAATAGAAATGAAATCTGGTTCAGGGGCGAAGACATGAAACCGTACTCGGTTCAGGGGCAAGGGAAAGAGTTCGTTCACGCTCATTCATCTTTCGTCTTTCTCTTTATTACCAAGTTCAATAAAAGACATAGTTCAACCCGAGTTCCAGAGTGAAAGAAGTAGGATCAGTCTAATTGTCTTGCTTCAGTCTTTCCTGACTGTTCAGGGGCGAAGGGAAGAGAGGTTCCGCCTGTGAAGTAGCCCAGGCAATAGAGGTTCAGTCTCATTCATTAATGTTGAGTCTCCCTTCTTTCAAAGACTGTAAAAAAGGTCATATCGGTGTTCAGTAGCTCTTTGTCGATTTCTTCTTCTTTGATTTACTATTCAGCCAGTATAGGATAAGAATGGATAGGTTACGGAGTGAAAGAAGGATTTCATTCATTTACTCGACTGTAAAGCAGCTAAGCTAAAGCTAAGTCATTTCTTCTTTCATTCTCAATAGGTTCAGGCAATGAAATTGTGAAACTGAGTTGGAGAGGTGAAGGGGAAGGTTCTTCTCATCCAGCCTATGTTACAGAGTTCAATGACCTCAAAAATAGATAGGGAAGTCAAAGGTTTTTGCTTGAGTCTTTCAATTCTCTTTTCTTTACTCGACTGTCTGCTAATTCATCTTGTCTTCGTCTTGACTTCCTTACTTCAGGATCATGCCTCTTTCTTGTCTTGCTTTCGGATTGACTTTCTTACTTCAGGGAGAGGTGACGGTGAAGTAGCTCTCGGTTCTGGTTCCGGATTGAATCGGAATTGACTCAACTGTCAAGGTGATTGAGCTGATCTTTCTTTCTCTATCTAAAGAGGTTCCGGTTTGAGGTTCAATCTTTCAACACTATAGGTTCCTCTTATGCAGCTCCTTTTCCTATTTATTCAAACACAGTAAAGGAGAGAGGAGAGAATCTTTCGTTGAGTCTGAACTTTCATGAATCTTTAGTCTTTTTTCAATCAAGAAATAGAGTATAAGGTGTAGGCAAGCAATGGAATAGAGCTTTCGGATTTCATGAGTGAAAGAAGTAGGAGCTTTCGGATTTCATGAAGTAGCGAAGGGAATAGGGGTTCAGGAGTTCAACCCGAGTTAAATAAGGGAAGGTAATATCTATCGGTGAGGGAGCGAAAGCTGTGAGACCCGTAGGGCGAAGGCTCAGGAATTGTGAGACCAAGAGGGAGAAGAGTGAAAGAAGGTTCCAGTAGCTCAGGGAATATCGGAAAAGAAAAGGAGCTCTGCTATGAGACCAAGAGGTCGAATGAGCGAAGCTACGAAGACCGAGAGGGAGAGGAGCGAAGCTGTGAGACCGAGTTTACGAGGCGAACGAGCGAAGCTGCGAAAACTGGAAAGGAGAGGAGCGAAGCCACGAGAACCATAGCGAGAGGAGTGAAACAGCTCGACCGATAGGGAGAGGAGTGAGGTCACTTCTTTACAGTTCAAGGAGAGAAGGAGAGAAGCGGCTTTCCCTACCCTAGTTCAATGGCCTAAAAACATAGGGACGGTTCAGGTTCAGGAAAAGGTTTTCGGTTGAGTCTTGAAAGCAGAAAGCAAAGAGAAAGATCTGTAGTTCAACCCTTGTTTACAGTCGAGTAAATGAATTAGCTACTGAACCTATTTACCTCGTGAAATCAGGGAAGGTAATATCTGTTCAGGTGTAGGAGAGAAGCAGACTGATAGTTGGAGAGATTCATGATCATTCATCTTTCTTACAGGAGGGAGAGTCAGTGTTTGAAAGGCTAAGACAGAGAGGAAGTAACGGTAACCAACCCGCTTTTGAAGGCAATGGAATTGTGAGCCCAAGGTGTAGAGGCGAATAAGCGAAGCTACGAAACCTTACGGGAGAGGAGTGAAATCAGGGAGAGGTGAATGATGAGCTTGACCTTTCAGCCAGCCCAGCCGCTTTCTTTACCTTATTCAAGACAGAGTGATATGAACTGAGAGACATCAATCATACAATATACTTCAATGAAGATGTGAAGAAAAGGTTGTCAAAATTATCAAAATATGTTTCAATTCATGCTACATTGAAGAAGAATAAAGTTTGATTGTTGTAAATTTTGGGTGGGTTATAATTTAGAGTAATTTAGAGTTATTGTATTTTAAGACTTTTTATTTCATTTCGGTTACATTTACATAATGGCTAATTATGGCCATAAAGTGTGAATGTTACAACTTTTGGAATGCTTTTAATAGTTTCATTTTGAGGCTATATAAAGCCATGTATGTTGTATTTGTAAGGTAGACTTGGAAAATAGAGTAAAAGAAGCATTTGTGCTTTTCTTTAGCCAATGGCTAAGTTTCTTTGCAATTCTATGTAGTTTAGATTGCATGTAGAATCATTCAAGCTCGACATGATCAATCTTGCTTGTGGAATGATTCGAATCTCAAACAAGTGTTTGAGATATTTGATCAACAAGAGTCATTCAAGCTAGACATGATCGATCTTGCTTGTGGAGTGATTCGAATCTCAATCAAGTGTTCTTGTCTTGAGATATTCGATCAACAAGGTAATCCGAATCTTATTCCCCTTGTAGTTGATTCCTTTATCTTATCATTTGGTATCAGAGCTTCAGGCTCAAGATCGGATATATGTTTCCTTTGCGTTTCTTCTCAATTTGATTTTTATTTATTTTCATCTTTTTAGTTTTTAATCGACCCAGAGTTCAAAATTCAATCTTTGCTCTATTTAAAATTTTGAGAGGTGAGAATGAGAGCTTCATTTGTGTAACTGAGTGTAAAAGGAGTGTCCTAAAATTTCCTTGAGCGTATACTCGTGAGGAGAGTGTTGTGAGGTCCTTCGTATTTCCATAACTTATTTTTTGCAGCAAAGTTTCACAAATAGATTCGAGGACGAATCCTCTTGAAGAAGTGGAGAATGATATGAACTGAGAGACATCAATCATACAATATACTTCAATGAAGATGTGAAGAAAAGGTTGTCAAAATTATCAAAATATGTTTCAATTCATGCTACATTGAAGAAGAATAAAGTTTGATTGTTGTAAATTTTGGGTGGGTTATAATTTAGAGTAATTTAGAGTTATTGTATTTTAAGACTTTTTATTTCATTTCTTAAAGTAGTCAAAACATTGCGTACATGGGTAATATGATCATCTAAAGATTTAGAGTAAACAAGGATGTCATCAAAATAAACAACCACAAACTTACCTAAGTATTCTCGTAAGACATGGTTCATTAGTCTCATGAATGTACTAGGTGCATTAGTTAATCCAAAAGGCATAACCAACCATTCATAAAGACCATACTTGGTTTTAAAAGCTGTTTTCCACTCATCCCCAATATGCATGCGAATTTGATGATAACCCGATTTTAAATCAATCTTAGTAAAAAGACTACATCCATGCAATTCATCAAGCATATCATCTAATCTAGGAATTGGATGCCTATACTTTATAGTTATCTTGTTTATAGCCCTACAATCAACACACATACGCCAAGAACCATCTTTCTTAGGTACAAGAATAACTGGAACAGAACAAGGACTCAAACTTTCACGTACATACCCTTTAGCAAGGAGTTCACTTACTTGCCTTTGTATCTCTTCAGCCTCCTTTGGATTAGTCCTATATGCTGGTCGGTTTGGAATGGGCGCGCCAGGAATGAAGTCAATCTTGTGTTCAATCCCTCTAAGTGGTGGCAAACTACTAGGCATCTCCTCAGAAAATAAATCTTCAAACTCTTGCAAAAGCACAACAAAATCACTAGGCAAAGAAGGGTTAAGCATGTTAGTAAAGTAACAAGACCCCTTGCACATAAGTACAAGAATAGTCTGGTTAGAGAGCAAAACATTCCTAGCCTCACTTGATCTAACATACAAGCTTACTGATTTGGCTTTTCTCTCTTTTTTTTCTCTAGGCTGAGTGTTACTCTCTTGCTTTTCACTCAAGCTCATTTTTTCACCTGATTCTTTTTCAATCTCTGCTTTTGCATCAGCCTCTTGCCTTTTCTTTTCAAGTTTACAATGATCAATAAATACATCTTTTGGAGACAATGGAACAAGAGTAGTTTTTCTACCATTGTGAGTAAAAGAGTATCGATTTGCATACCCATCATACATTACCCGACGATCAAATTGCCATGGCCTCCCCAGTAGTAAATCTCCAACATGCATGGATACAACATCACATAAAACATCATCAACATATTTTCCAATAGTAAATGAAACAAGAGTTTGTTGAGTTACCCGTACTTCCCCACAATCATTCAACCATTGAAGCTTGTAGGGTCTTGGATGTGGTTGTGTCTTTAAATTAAGTCTTTTGACCAGAATGGAACTCACAACATTGGTGCAACTACCGCTATCAATGACAACACTACAAGGTACAGATTGAACAAGACAACGAGTTTGAAACAAGTTCTCTCTTTGGTCTAGGCCGTCCTCCTTAATGTGGGTGTTTAGAGCTCGTCGAGTAACCAAAGATATATGTGTAGGGTCCTCTTCGCTAAACTCCTCACTCTCATCAGTTTCCTCATTTATGTCGTCATGTGCCTCGTCATCCGTAACAATTTCTCCCTCCTTGATGGTCATAATTCTTGCATTTGGGCAATCTCTACTATAGTGTCCTACCCCTTGACATCTCCAACACTTTAAATCCCTATTTCGAACATTAGACTTTTCTACTTTTTCTTTCCCTGTTCTAGAACTCTCCCCTTTCTCAAATTTAGCTTGAGGCTTCTCATTAATCTCTTGATTTCTATGCTTATAATCAATGTTCTTACTATCCTTTTTCCATGTAGAAGTAGAATTGGGAAAAGTTTTAGAAGAATACCGTTGAGATCTTCTTTGGATTTGCCTCTCGATCTTAATTGCAATGTGCAACAACTCCTCAATATTAGAATAAGGCTGTAAATCAGTCTTGTCTGCAATCTCTGTGTTTAACCCATTAAGAAACCGCGCCATGAGAGCCTCCATGAAGTGTGAATGTTACAACTTTTGGAATGCTTTTAATAGTTTCATTTTGAGGCTATATAAAGCCATGTATGTTGTATTTGTAAGGTAGACTTGGAAAATAGAGTAAAAGAAGCATTTGTGCTTTTCTTTAGCCAATGGCTAAGTTTCTTTGCAATTCTATGTAGTTTAGATTGCATGTAGAATCATTCAAGCTCGACATGATCAATCTTGCTTGTGGAATGATTCGAATCTCAAACAAGTGTTTGAGATATTTGATCAACAAGAGTCATTCAAGCTAGACATGATCGATCTTGCTTGTGGAGTGATTCGAATCTCAATCAAGTGTTCTTGTCTTGAGATATTCGATCAACAAGGTAATCCGAATCTTATTCCCCTTGTAGTTGATTCCTTTATCTTATCACAGAGTGTTTGAAGGGAAGTAGTAGTAGGTAGGAGAATGAATCTTGAGTCTTCCTTTACAGTTACATCAGGAAAAGGTGAAGGAGCAACGAAGCCACTCGGACCCATAGGCGGAGGAGTGAAATCGGGGAGAGGTTCAGGAGAAAGACCTTCTTCTCACTTCTTTCTCATCCAGCTGCTTTACCTTATTACCTTGTGAAAGAGTGAAATCAGTCTCCTTAATAAGGAAAGGAGTTTCGTCTTAGTTTACTTAGTTTACAGTTCATAAATAGGTGACGGATCAAGAATACCCTTTACCGAGCCGACAAGAATAGAGATAGTTCAGCCAGCCAGCCAGCCCAGCCCGAGTTCAATCAAGGATCAGAGAAAGAATAGTCTTTCCCGAGTTCAATTAGGGGCAGGCAGGAGTTTACCTCGAACAATCACTCCAATAGAAGAGAGAATAACGGAACAAGGCAAGGAGTTAAGGAGAATTCCTCTTTCGGCCCTTGTGAAAGACTGAGTGAAATCAGGAATAGGAATCGGAGTTTACAGTTAAAGAAGGTTCAGTCGAATGAGTCTTTCTTCTTCTTTTACTATTCATTCATAAATAGGGAGAGGAAAAGAGTTCAAGCAAGAAGCATTGAATATGCGAGTGAAGGAGATCAAGAAGCCGAGGTGACGGTTAATAAATCAGGGAAATAGGTAATGCTAATGAATGGACTCCCCTTTCTTTACAATTCAAGAATAACTCACACACAATAACTGATTGTAATACAGGTGAAGGAGAAAGATCAGTTAAATCAGGTTCCGGAGAAAGAATCAATCAATAGGTTTAGTAGTTAAGGAGAATTCTAAAGGTAGGTTCCGGTTCTGGTTCAGTAGTTATTGATCATGCATCTTTCTTTCTTACTTACAGGCAGGATAGGAAATTAATTAGCTGCTTTACCGAGACCGAGTCTTTGAATAGTTCAACCCTTGTTTGTTTACAGGAGGAGAATCAAAGAGTGAAAGAAGGAATAGGTATAGGGAAGGGAATTGAGTAGAGGCAAAGGAGTAAGTAGAGTAGGAGTAGGCAGAGGATCAAGATCAGTTAAAGAATTCATCCTGCTTCAGTCTTAGCTTACTGGTCAAGAAGGAAAAGGTTCAGGAGTAAGTGGGCAGCAGAGAGAGGAGAAAGAGAAGGGAAAGAATCCATCAATCTTGCTTGAGTTCATTCTTGAGTTGAGCCTTAATTTACTGGTCAAGAAGCGAATAAATATCGTACAAGGGGGGCAGGAGTTAGTTATCTCTCTTAGGGGGAGGGAAGGAGTTATCTTTCTTTAAGGAGCTAGCTTCTTTACTTACTCTGTCCTTCCAATCCAGCCTGTTCCGTAAACTCTAATGAATAAAGAGTTGAGTTGCCAGTTCACTCTAATGAATCGAGAGTTGAGTCTTACTGCCTGCCTGTTCCTTCCAACCAAGCCTGTTCCGTTCCTTCCAACACTGCCTGTCCCGTAAACTCTCATGCATCTTGCCGTTGAGTCTTTCAATGAAACAAAACACTTTCTCTCTCATCCAGCCTAAAAGAGTGAAAGAAAGCAAGTTCCGTAAACTTTCATTCATCTTTAGTTGAGTCTTACAGGTCAGGGAATCAATATCGTACTAGGTAGGGGGCAGGAGTTAGTCTCTTTCTTTCGACAGGGAAGGCTTGACTCTTTCTTTCTTTACAATCAATTCTTTCTCTTCTTCTTCTTCCTGTTTCGGTTCAGTAGCTCAGGGAATATCGGTTCCGGTTCAGGTCAGGTAATATCTATCGTATAAGGTTCAGTCGCTGCAAGGAATGTACTCTCCCTTATTTCTTTCACTGTAACCTCGTTCAATCAGTCAAAGATTCAGTCTCATAATTGCTTTAGAGTTCAATCAGGGCAGGGAATATCGTCAAAGGAGTAAGTAGCTTCTCTTTCATTTTCTTCGTTTCCAGTGAAAGAAGGAAATCTTCTTCTTTTTTCTTCTTTGCTGCTTTACCTCCATCAATAAGGGGTCAGGTCATATCGGTTCAGGTTCAGTAGTTCCGTCTCATTCTTCTTTCTTCTTCTTTTCGTCGAGTAAAAGAAAAGAGTGTTTGAAAGGAATGGGGTCAGAGAAGCTGCTTTACCTCGTGTTTGAATAGTTCCCCCCGGGTTGGTTCCTTCCTGTTCTATCTCATTCTTCTTTCGTCTTTCTTTCCGTAACCCTTTGACTTGACTGATTGCCCTCGTTAAATAGGTAAAGTAGGGAAGGGCCTCTGCCTATGGAGAGAGGAGTGAAACAGCTCGACCAAAGGGAGAGGAGTGAGGGATCATGTATCTTGTGTCGGTTTCGTCTTTTTTTTCCGGTTTACGTAGGGAGAATCGCCTGGGCTGTGCGGGCCCAGGTTGTTTCACGTGCAGTTGGGCCCGGCCGGTTCTGTTCTCCCGGAAGAACTTAATGTATCTTCCCCAACTAAAGAACAATAACACTATGCCAATCAACCGCGGAACGTGGTCCCCTCGGGAATGCGCGAAGTTTCTTCTTTGTCTCTTAGAAGATTTTAATTAATTACGTTAACGCGTGCGGATAAAAGGTCCGGAATTACAAAAGGAATGGGTGAGTGCAAGAATGAAAGGTGTTTTTGTCTGCAGATCAACTATTGTTGCGACGACAGAATCGCATGAGGAAGAGGGCCTGCACTACCATGTTGGAGTGCTTACGGAAGCTTCGCGTTGGACTGCCGTGAAGTTTGTTCAAAATGCATTTAAGGAATGGGAGGGTAGTTCGATTGATGTGAAATTCCATAAAGAAGCTTGGTCCACGGTTGTGCAATACGTATTGAAAGAAGATCGCTCACCGTACGTTTGGGGAGAATTTACAAAAGGAGATTTGATGGAACTGGTTCATTGTAGATCTCGGCATAGAAAAATGAAGGAATCGGTGTCGGGAAGGAGGATTGAGAGATTAACTGAGATGCTACATGTTTTGGAACTAGATGAAGATTCGCAGTTTACGGGGAAGCGATTCTCCTCATTACCGAGAATCAAAGAAGCTCATGAGGACTTACAGGTGTTGCGAATGATGAAAACTTCTTTTGAAGAAAGGATAGAAGGGTACCTAAAAGGGGCGGGTTACCCCGCGGAATACTCAATTGAAGAAATTGAGGAAAAGTATCTTCTGCTGGACTGGGTGGCATGTCAATTATGTTTTCGTAGGCCGCTGAAGACAAAGCAGATGTTCGTCTATGGGTCCCCTAGTACGCAGAAAACGCTGGTTTTTCAAATGTTACAGAAGGTGCTAAATATTGACTTCGTAAGCTCGCGTCGTAATGGCTTTACCGGAGCTCATGACTATTATGACCTTTGGGTCTTTGACGAATTTCATCAGCCGAGTGAGTCGTCGGGCATGTTTGGGGCAACGGAAGAAGGTACGGTTTATTCGAACACGATTCTTCAGGTATTGGATGGGCAAGAGTGCCGATTGGACTCTAAGTATGGTTATGGTGGAGTCTTTAAGAAACGTAAGAATGTGCCGATCGTGATGATCGCGAACAAACTTCCAGCCAGTATGAAAGAGGAGGGCCCCCTCCGGACAAGGTTTGTTAGGCTCCAGTTTTCCTATAATATTAAGGGGTTGGAAGAATCGCGCGTCATCGCAACTCTCTGGGGTTGTATCCAAAGAAGAAGGAAGGTCCCCACCCCCACTGAGCCCCCGATGTCAGAGACAGGAGCCCCGGGTGTAGGTCCTGAGGCGAAGGAAGGGCTCTTGCAGCGAATCAGAAGGTTGTTCTGGTAAAGGGGAGTGAGTCCCTTGGGTCCCCTGGTCCCTCGGATCGTAATAAAGGGAGGAGCCGGACCCTCTTGTATAATGACTGTGAGGCCTTGCTCATAACAGAGAAACCGCAGGTAACAGAAAGACGGGAGGAATTGCAAAGGCTAAGGCGTCACCTGGAAAGAAGGGAGTCTTGGCCGTGTTCGCTGGAGGCTGGGTACTTTTTCACAAGGGAGGGGCCCTCCGTGGGGCAAGTCAAATGAGGGGCGAAGGAGCGAGACTGGAAAGGAGAGGGGCTGAGGCTCGTAGGAAGATCAACCTGAAAGAGGTTGTGAGGTCCTCTTGTGCCACCTTTTCGAGACCGGCTTTCTTAAGGCAGGAGGAGGAGGAGTGTTTTCCTTAATCGACTTTGCTCCCACATTGAAGAAAAAAGAGAGTGTAGAGTCTGTGGTGCCGCCTTCTGAGTTCCCATTTGGAGATCCTTTCAAGAGAATAGGGGAAGCCAAGAATGGAAGTGTACTAATGGTAATTGGAGGTGGTGAGGTTCGGTCGATTCCTCACAAGCGCCTGTTCAAGAAAGAGGACCGGCCGGCTGGGTTACTTAATCTACAGAACTGAGGAAGGGGAGGACTATGCAGTATGGCCACTGCAACTTGTAGCTCCACCAAGTAGGGAGGAAGGGTTTAGTGGGAATTCCTCATATAGTTCCGTTATGGGAGCTCGGGCGGAAGAGAGAACATGGCCTCTGATTTTGCAAAAAGGGTCTTTTGTGCATAATTCCCGTCTCTTGCGTTTGGCCGAAGTGTTGCGGCAAACAAATAGGGGATAACCCAACGCCAGAGGAAGGCATTCTGTACCGAATCGAACTGGCAAACTGCGGGAAGGAGGACACATGGGATACTTCGGATTAGGGGCTGCCCCTTCTTTCTTTGTGAGGTGGGCTTCCTATCCCTAATCTTTCCGTTTTTTGTTTCCTCGTGCCCGGAAGTCGGTGGTGCGTATATGAGGTGTTTCCCTCGCTGTTTCTGGTGTAACTGTTCCTAGTAGTAACTGTGCCGAATGTAACGGTTCCTCTTCTTCTTCTTTTTCCTATTTATGAACTGTAAACGAAGAAAGACGAAACGAAAGAGTCATGAGACAGAACTACTGAACGAGGGAGGGTTGAACTATTCTTTCTCTTTCTCTTCCCCTGAAAGTCTTGAAAGTCTTCACTCCTTATTCATCTAGATCCTTTTATTCATCATTCTCCTTCACTGTCAGTCAAGATTATCGATTAATTCGACTGATTTCACTCTTTCACCCTTACGGTCGGTAATGCAGCTTCAATTCCCCTGGACTATTATATTACTTCTTTCACTCGGTAATAGGTGGTGAACTCGGTCTCTTCTCTTTTCTTTCCCTTATTGAACAAGGTAAATGGGATTCTCTCTTGAACCTTTGACTGATTGAACTAGGTAAACTCAATCACTACTTCACCAGATGAAACTGTAAACTCTGCTTCTCTCCTTCGGTCTGTCTCTTTTCTGTTCTTTCTTTCTCCTCTTTATTCTTGAACTAGGTAAATAGGCTGTATGATCTGAAGGTAGGTCTGTTTGCTCCTTCACCTATTCTATTTCTTCTTTCTCATTCCCTTCTTGAACCTATTTCTTCTTCTTTTTCTGATCTTTCTTCTTATTCATCAAGTCAAGCCTCAACTTTCATAATGTTCGCTTCAGTAGGATAAAAGAGCAATCCCAAGACTAGCTTTCCTGGCCAATGTATATTGTGAAATGGTGGTGCTATAACAAATCCAGAGTACCTTAACTTGCGGTTGCCGCAAAAGAAAGCAGGTCGTCGGTCACCTTAACCAGTCATACCCCTTGTATGTAGATATTCTGTATCTGAAGCTCAAATTAAAGCCATGAAACAAGTAGCTACTCCTACTGCAATTGCAATTGGTGGCTTCTTTCTTTGACTTTTAAGCCAGCCCACCAAAGAATTCAACCTCGATTCCCCTCTACCAGAGAATCCATGAATTCCGGGCACTTTCAGTAGCAGCAGGAATGGGAAAGACAAATAACCAGCCAACTATGTATGTATGCCTTCCTCTGATCTTCCTTATGGAATGGGTTCCTCCTTAGAATTACCGGTTAGTCTTGGATGAATCTTCTTGAAAGGGGTCGATCAACCCTAGAGGACTCGATGGCTTAACAGTCCAGTGAATAAGCTGATTCAGAGAGATAACCCGGGCTTTAGACACTCGCCCTACTGGAAAGTCGCCTCCCACACTGCCCGCAAGGAAAGCCCTTTATCTACCAGCAGTAGCAGATCCTGTTCAAAGGGGTTGGGGTCGAAATCTGTCAAAGACTCACTCTTACCCTGAAGATCAGACAAAGAATCGCAATCTATAGCGCGCTGTCGACTCTTTAAGGGAAGAAAACCGTCTGAGTACGAGATGGCCGAGTTAGAAAGTCTTAGTGAGATGCATAGTTTAATGCATGTGGATGGTTGACCGCCGCCCCCTGAAAAAGGTATACCCCATTGATTGATGGGTGAAGGGGATCTGATTCTCGGTCTGCTTCAGAAAGCTCAAATCCGGTCTTGTCTGAAGTAGGATTCCCGTTCTTCTCTTTCCTTACGCTCCAGTAAACAACAAAGAAAGAAAGTCAAATACAGATTGAGATGAAGAATCCTAGAACAAAATGATCTAGCCAGAATGCCCATCGTACTGATTAGAATGAACGATTCATAAATAGAAAGAACAAAGAACACAAAATTCTATGGGGTTCGAAAGAAGGAAGAAAAATCCGAACAGTCTGATTGAAACAAAGAAGGAGAACGTAGTTTCCTCACGCCTATTTCTGACACACAAAGAAGAAGAATGAATGGCTGACCTTTTGAGCAGCCACAATTGAATTAGGATCGGTCTTATGATGAAAGAAACAATGAATTGAATGAGGAGGGGGTCTTGCGCGAATTTGGTTTTGGTTGGTTGGGGTCTTATTTAGTCCTCGTTGTCAGACCCTGCCTTTTGAGAAAATGGAAGAGAAGTCAGTGGCTAGTCCGAAACCCAATATGAAAAGAAGAAGCTGGGCCGAATGAATCGGATGAACTGGGTTGGAAAGATGTGGTTCCTCAAGGAAGTCCCGGACTCTTTCTGTTGGATTCCGTTGGAAAGAAAATAATGAATCAGGCAATGGAATTCTGAGACCAACAATGAATAGGTGAGAATGAATAAGGAGTGGTTACAGGAGAGTACGTCAGTGAAAGAAGGATTTCATATGCGAGTGAATGAATGAGCTTGACCTTTTTTCTTACAGTTCCAGAAGGTGAAGGAGAAGAGCTACTGAATATGCTTTACCTCATTCAATCAGGGAGAGGGGAAGACAGACGGGATCATCCAGCTTACCTAGCCCTCGGGAAATGAAAGCAAAAATAGGGAGAGGGGTGAAAGAGCTCGACCGAGTGAAAGAGTGAAAGAAGGAATCTTTCGGATTTACTTACAGTTAAGTTGAATTGATTCTTTGATAGTCTTGACTTCCTGTTCCGGAGCTTGACCTGATGATAGTTGTAGAGGTTCAGTAGTGATTGAGTTCAGTCTCTTGACTTAGTAATTACCTCGCCCCAAAATATCCCGAAACATAGGGAGAGGTAAATGAGTTTACTGTCTTTGAATAGTTCAACCCGAGCCGAGTTCAATCAGGAAAAGGTTTAAGCTTTCTTCTTCTTCTCATCCATCCAGCCGCCTATTTACCTCCAGAAATAAGGGAAGAGAATGAGGTTCAGTAGTTCAGGAGAATGAATCTTTCGTTGAGAGTCTTTCCTTCCAGTTCTGTCTCATTCATCTTTCTTACTTACAGTCGAGTAAATGAAGAAGAACTTCAGGCAACATAATTCATGTTGAGTCTTGAAACACTTTCAGAATAAGGAGAAGAAGACCATTTGACCTTGGTTAATCAGGTTCAGGAAAGAAGAACAGATTCGAGACCGGTGTCCTGCTCAGGAGAAGGAATCAAGAGTGTTGATCGATCTTTTACAGTGAAGGGAGAGTACATTAGCTGCTTTACCGGCCTCCGAGTAAGTTCAATCAGGTTCCCTTGTTTACTGTGAAGGAAGAAATAGGTTCAATCAGGTTCAGGATTGAGGTTGAGTAAGTATAAGTAGGTAGAGGATCAAGATCAGTGTATAAATAGGGACAAGTGATTGAGTTTACCTCGTTTACAGTTCATAAATAGGTGTGATATGAACCAAGAGACATCAATCATACAATATACGTTTCCGGTTCCGGGTTGAGGTTGAGTCTTTGATATGAAGGAGAAAGAATATCGGTTCCGGTTCCGGGTTGAGGTTGAGTCTTTGTTTACAGTTCAATTAGGGAAGGGAAGGGAAGGGAATATTGGGCTCATTCATCTTTCTTTCGGCTCCCTTCTTTCAAACACAGTAAACTCGTGAAATCAGTCAAAGGTTTGAGGTTCAGTCTTTCTCTTTTCTTTACTCGACTGGAAAGCAGCTAAAGAAGTTAGTCTTTACTTCCTGTTCCGGATCATTAATAAGTAGGTTCAGTAGTTCAGTCTCTTTCCTCTCCCTTCTTTCATTCTCGTCAGGTTCCCCGGGGAAGGAGTTTACTCAATCAGGTTCAGAAGTAAGTCATAGTCCAGGAGCGCAGACGAAGACAGAGTGAGATCAGGGACAGAAGTAATAAATAGTAGAGAGCCAGGTTCATGAGTTGTTTACCGAGTTCAGTAGTTAGTTCAGTCTCATTACATTAATCTTTCTCTTTGATAAAGGGGCAGGGGCGAAGCCAGCAGTGAGAGACCTTACGGGAGAGGAGTGAAAGAAGCAAGAGAGGAAATTCAATCCTCAACCCCTTGTTCAAGAGTGACATCTGTCTCATTAATCTTTCCTTTCGTCTTTACTGTGTTTGAATAAATGGGGTCAGTCAGGTAAAGTAGTTCATGAGTTTACCGAGTTCAAGAAGGTTCCGTCTCATTCATGTTGAGGATTGACTTTCAACACTTTCTGGTTCAGTAGTTCCGGAGTTGACCTCTTTCCTGTAATTAATTCATCTTGTCGTCTTTCAAAGCTGCTAACTCCTTCATTTCTTCTTTAACTTCCAACTCGTTCACGTTCAATCAGGGCGTCCGGTCATATCGGGGCAGGAAATGAAATTGTGAAACCGAGTTTACGAGGGGTGAAAGAGCGAGACCGAGTTCAAGAGTGAAAGAAGGAATCTTTCGGATTTACTTACAGTTAAGTCGAATTGATTCTTCGATAGTCTTGACTTATTAATTACCTTTACTGGATTTTCTCCCTAAAAATAAGGGAAGGGTAGACTTTGATCCCTAAAAATAGACAGAGGATAGGATCATTCTAGTTTTTTGAGTGTTTACAGGAGAGTTCAAGAGCGAGACCGAGAGGGAGAGGGGCAGGAGCGAAGCTGTGAAACCGACAGGGGAGGTTCAAGGTCATTCGCTTCTCTTTCTCTTCTCCCTGGATTCTCCCTTACACAGTCAAGTTGCATTCTTCTGTCGTCTTTCCTTAATAATGAATGAATTACTTCTAGCCCCAAATAGCCCTAAAAATAGGTTGGATGACAGATCGGCCATATTAGTACTCATAAATCAGGGTAATTGAAATGAAGTTACCGAAGGAGGTTGTAAATAAAGGAAAGGGTCGTTTTCGCTTTGAATATTAACTTCTTCTTGATTTGTTTGTAAAAAGTAAATAGGAAAGGAATTGACGTCACTTTTTCTATTTGAAGATTGAAGAAAGACAGAGGCCACAGCTGATATACTAAAGGTATAAGGAAAAGCCTTTTCTTATAACACAAAATTGGATAAGTCAAGCTACATTTAGGCTGCCCACATGCTTTTTATTTGTTCAAAATCAAAGCACTCCATTCGCATCCGCCTTTTCTAAATCTCACATGAAAATAGAAAAAATATACACAAAAATCTGACTTGCCAAACTGAATAAACAGAATGCGGCAAGACAGCAGTGAGGAAATAGCTCCAGTCAAGAACCTAAATAAGCCAAATGGTAGGCGCTACTTACTAACTCATATAACTTTCATGTTTAGACTTTAGTTTTCCTCTCATGATGATTGATTATCAAGGTAGTGCCTCAAAACAAAAACAGGAAAAGAAAGAAAGTACGGACGAGCTACATGCAGAGAAATTAGCATGTGTGGTTGGGGACCCCGGTATACTGTTAAAATATGTGTAGGTTCCTGTAATTTGAGTGAGTTTGTCGTGGCTGGCGCAAAAGCGGATATGGTTTGGGATTCCCTTGTTTGTTCCCAGTATTGGTTATGGTTCTTTATTTCTTGTAACGCAGAAACTAATCGAGCTCCCTTTGATCTCCCAGAAGCTGAATTATTAATTAGTTGCAGGCTATAATGTAGAATATGTGCGGCGAGCCTTAAGAGTCCATTGTTGGCGGAAGTCAATGTCCCGGAGATTCATTCTGACTGAAACAAGGGTTCAAACTTGTTTGCATTTTGTTTGAAAATCCAAATTGAAAAAGTGGGGGCAAACGAGAGAGCCAACTTCCAACGAGCAACGTATATCTAAGTGGTCTTTTCCTCTCTCTTATCTTGGGAACCATCACAAATATGGCACGGTAGGCTTTAAACGTTCTGTGTCGTTTAGCGGAGCCTATCATAAGATAGATGATTAGCGCAGACCTGCTCCCTCCTTTCAATATTTAAGAATAGTAAGTCAAAACCCAGCTGTTTAGTCAATCTCTTTTATTGGACAGCAAACAGGATAATGAAGAAAACTCAAACCGATCACGACATATATTTGTGAGATTTTGGATTTAGACTATAGCTTTTTTGTTTGTTTTCTATTTAGTTTTGGTAATGGAATTTTTCCATATGGGTAAAGCCTGAGCTGACTTTCTCTCGGGTATTCCCTGTTGTTTTTAAACTGAAACTATTATAGAAATAATGATGAGATTATTCTATATTTTTATTTTGATTTTCAATTCCAACTTGATATTTGATAATAGAAAATTCTATAAATGCCCGTTCCTTTATCGTTGGGGGTCATAATCTTACTAGCCGTAATCGTAAATCGTAATAAAAAAAGCAAAAATAGCAGATAACCTATGGCTGGATTGAATCCTTTTTTCTAGTAGCGATGTGAACTCTTTCGCAGGAGGAGTGACTGAAACAAAAGGATGTTTGCTTGTGGAGCTGACAGTTGGCCAAAAGAAGGTCATGGCCCCACGCGCTACAGACAAGAATGAATGAAGTAGAATGAATGAAGGAAGGAAAGTCAAACAAAGGAAGAAGTAGTCAACGACGGGAATAATAGAGTACCAGAATCAAACGTAGCTCAAGCCAAAGGCGACAGACAGCGAGGAGAAAAAAGTGGGTTCTTTCACTTTTCATACTTTTAAGAGAGGTTCTGACCTAGTAACTTCGTCACTTCAAAGGTGATAGTAGGGGTAGTTCCGCTCATTGAAGTCAGTTCGTCATCCTTCGTCCTTGGAGAGAGAGAACGGGAGAGTCAATTCATTAGCGGCTTGATCAAGTGAAAGAATTGTCTTCTTCTTCCTCTTTCATTCTTTTACCGGAGCAACTCTTTGTTCAATTAGGTTAATTAATAAATCAAGGTTCAGGCAATGGAATCCCTTTACCGTTCAATCAGGTAATATCGGAAAAGAAAAGGTGAGTGAAGGAGCGGAGCAAACAGACCCACAGAAGGGAATGAGGTCAGAGAAGCTGCTTTACCGAGTGAGTGTTTGAATCAATAGGTGTAGGAGTGAAGGATAAGGATCACTCTTGTTGAGTCTTTCAAGCGAGAGGAAAAGCAAAGAGAAGAGACAGACCGTAAAATCACTTTACCCCTTGTGTTTGAAGGATTGAATATCCGTGAAGGAATAAGGAAGGAGCAAAGATCTTTTACAGTTCAGGTAGAGTCCAAGTCAGAAGACGAAGACAGAGTTCTAGAAGGGAATGAGGGCAGATCAGAAAAGAGACCGAGTTGGAAAGGTTCAGGAGTAAGTACCTCAACGAGAAAGAGAAGAGACCGAAGGAAAAGGATTTCATGAAAGAATAAGTAGGAGCCGGAGAAGATCAAGAATGAATCGAGAGTTGAGGATTGACTTCCGAACTAACTCATTACCTAAATCAAAAATGAAACTTGACAGTCGTAAAGCATCAATTTAATAAGAAATGGGCCTTACAGTCTCATGAAGAAATAGAGTAGTTAAGGAGTGAACGATCATTAATCTTTCGGGGAGTTTTTCCTTTCAACACTTGATGAATAAGGGGGAGAGAGAAAGAGAAGAGCTAAGATTCCCTGTTTACAGTTCAAGAAAGAATCCGAAGGAGAGAAGTTCGTAAACAAACACCTATTCTATTTACCTTGTGAAAGAGTGAACAGACTTATTGCATTCTGCTTTCCCCATATTTTATTTGCATTGATTAATATCTTTTCTTGCAAGGAAAGCCTCTTTCTTTCTCCGATTCTGGGTAAGATGTTTTGTGGGTAAGAAGCATTGTGGGCAAAAACTCCATACCACAAAAACACGATAGACCGAAGGAGGGTTTGGGGGTAATAGTCTTTGAGGAGAAATAATTCCCCATTGCAAAAACACCATACGCGAAAAACACCATAAACAAGAAAGAGGATCATTCTCACCGGAATGGAGGTTGTGACATTCCGATTGTACTAGGGTCCTGCTGCTTGATAAAGAGTGTTTGAGAACTAATAAGGAGGGAGCTATTATATGTCTAAAGTCCACATAATAAGCACCTCAGAAGCCTTACTCGCCCTGCACCTGCAATAATGCAGTCACCGAAGGAAATGCCACTAAGCCTTCGGCATTGGCGCACAGTGGATGGTGCCCTACTCCACTGATCGTGCCAATGATGTAAAGTAAGTAAGGAGGAAAAACCTTCACATCAGAGGGAAGACTTCACAACCAGTGTCAGGCGTAAGGAGTTATGGCTTCTTTGGAGCTTATTATATGTCTAAAGACGTCATACCGTTGTTTCCCCACTCGCCCTGCAATAGGATGTCACCCAGCAATAGGATGATGCAGTCACCGAAGGAAATGCCACTAAGCCTTCGGCATTGGCGCACAGTGGATGGTGCCCTACTCCACTGATCCTGTCTCAGATGTGGAGGAAATCACAAAACCATCACATCAGAGTCTGGAAACAGTGTCAGGCGTAAGGAGTTAAGGATTCTTTGGAGCTTATTATATGTCAAAAGAGTAAACAACTCATACCGCTGTATCCCCCCTCGCCCTGCACGAGGATAGGCCAACAATGCAGTCACCGAAGGAAATGCCACTACGCCTTCGGCTTTGGCGCACAGTGGAGGGTGCCTAACTCTAAAAGGAGGATCCAGTCTGCGATGCGACTCTTAAAACATCGTAGTCGGAAGGTTTAAGGAGTAAAGGATTCTTTGGTGTGAGTTATATGTTATTGTGAGTGAGAATGGTGTGATATCTTTGTGAGTAAAGGTTTAGAACTGCATTATTTGTCTTTTTTATGTATTTTGGCTAAAGAAGTTGTTCTCTCATTTTCGGGTCTGTGAGTGGTGTTTGAGTGGTTAAGAGTTTTCTTGGGTGTTTTTGGAGTTTGTGTAAGTGTGTGTGTGGTGGGTATTTGAGTAGTATTATTTTGCTTGTTGTTGGTGGTTAAAAAGGGCGATGTTTTTATAAAGTAGTGTGTTTGTATTTTTTCTGTGTAATGTGTGTTCTGAAATAAGCTCAGTACTCTATAGGGTACGATTTTTGGGGGAGTACTTTTGAATGACCGAATAATTCAAGGAGGGGCGCACTGCGGGGAGGGTTCTTTTAAGTAGATGACTCGTCGGGCCGTCGGAGCGGGACTGATTTGGGAAAAAGAACTTGAATAACTGAGTTTTTCTGAAGGAGTCGTCATTTTCGATCAGGAACGCTATGTCATTTACAACTCCGGCATATTTCGGATGCTTGAAGGCCCCGCTGACGCGAAGTGATTTAGAAAGATTCTTCTTTCTCGATGGTGATCGGTCATGGTATCCATAGTCTTGCTTCTTTTTCAGGCAAATCCTAATTTCGTTTTGCTTTTCCCGGTCGTCGAGCCTAATCATCAACTCCACTCTTTTCTCTGCCTCCCGGCCTCTCACTTTGTTTCGTTCTTCTTATGTATCGTCACTTGAATGAAGACACCCAATTCGCCCGACTTTCCCAAATGCCCACCACTGGCCCTGATCCTTTCGGGGTTTGGATTTTGCGCGTCGTTTCAGTCCTCGTGGTCGACGGGGAAGAAAGAAATGAATGAATGTGATTTTGGGAAAATGTAAAATAATACACCTATCAAGACGAAAGCCAAAGGTCAGTCTCGTAGGTGGACGTATCGAACCGAAATAAGATCTCAGATTCACGTCTTGATACAGTGATTTACCATAATAATAAATAGAGTCAATGGCGACTCCGCCATGGGAAGAGCCACTTCTTTCTTGATAGGAGGGGCTTCTATTCACCAACGCAGACTCAAAGTGCTCTCCGAACCGTGCTGGATAGTCACCCGTCAC
Organism: Cucurbita pepo subsp. pepo; assembly: GCF_057944985.1. Classification (NCBI taxonomy): domain Eukaryota; kingdom Viridiplantae; phylum Streptophyta; class Magnoliopsida; order Cucurbitales; family Cucurbitaceae; genus Cucurbita; species Cucurbita pepo. The sequence continues at coordinate 5,348,376 of NC_141812.1, forward strand.
ACGGCTCTCAAACCAAAACTGTGGTGGATCCCGGGAGACAAAGTCAAAGCGCTTGATCCTTTGCCCCATACTTTGAGATGCTCCTCCCCGCCGATCAAGCAGCGAGACTACTCGTGATAGGCTGAGTTTGAAGCCGCTATCCTTCGGTTCGAATAAGTCAAGTCCCTTCGGTCGGTTCGCTCAGGTGTCTGGATCTTCCCTAACGTTCAGAGTTGTTCTGGGTTGAGAAAGGAGCACGCACCGGCCAAACGCTATGAATGAATAAGAAATAGACAAGGGAATCAATGATTCTTATTCCACCGAGTTGATTGAAGCTAGCAACATGTCGATTACACACCGGAGGTTGGTAAGAACTGAGGGATAACCCTAACCTAAGTGGGCCTACCAGCAAAGCAACAGGTACTTGATCGGGCGTGGGAGCGGGTTGGTTTCGTGCAACGCCCTCGCAGAAGAAAGAGGTGTCATTTGAAAGGAAAAGCCCCTTGTATAGGGTTCCAAACCACCCCTAAACTCAAAGCTTTTCAGCCCCAACTTGATAGGATATTTGAAGAAAGAAGCCCCTTCATTATTATTAGTAGTCAGAGTCAGGTTTTCAAAAGGCGTAGACAACTAAATGCAAAACCTTTGAGAAAGAAGGGTAAGGGAGTGCTAACGAGCAAGAAAAGGCCCCTTCCTATATCGAGAGATAGGCTAAGGCGCTTTTACTAATATTCTAATAGTTGGCCCTTCTTTCTTTCCTTTTTTGTTATTGAAAAAGGGGAAACTGATTCATTCGCTCATTCACCTCTCCCTTCCGGTAAAGTTGCTTCGCTCATTCGTTGTGTGCCTCATTGCTTCGCTACTCTCCTTTCCTACGAATCTACAACTCTCTTTACTGAGAGAGACTCTCCATCTATATATATCCCTACTAGTGGATATTCTCATCATTTTCCATTCTCTCATTTATTTGTTTGAGAGCTTAAACTAGGCTCTACTCTATTTTTGATAGGTTTTGTTTGTTTGGTCTTAATCAAGATGGGTCAGGGGCGCGTCGTAACGGTCGGTGGCTGCTTAGTCTCATCTGAAGTCTAATCTCTTTGTACTGTGTTTTTTATCAAAGAAAAAAGGGGGGGTTCGTTCGATTGATTTAGGCTCATTCCCTTCCACTGCATAGCTGCGCTAGCAGGTACTACGAGCCCTCTGTCCCACGCATGCATCTAACCTGCTCGCGTAGTTCATCGGTTCCACCGAAAACTCTCATTTGTTGAAGGGGAGCATAGTGCGCTTTAGGCACCGAGCGAGAAAGTTCTCTTTCTTCTTTGCGTTTGGGTTTATTCACTGCGTTTGGGTTTATTCACTGATCTGATAGCACTTGTTTTCTTATGGATTCCAGGGTGTTTGTTCTTGAATGAAGTCGAGACGAACCGAATTAGCACTTCTCAGATCCGGCTAGGCCTCTCCAGCTCTGCTGGGCGCCGGGGCCCTAGATGCGCTAGCGATCAGCACATAGGGTAGTGGTTGCCAGGGTTTCTCGACCTGGTATCCTGCACCTCGCGTTCATGATATCTACATTCAACTGTGCCCCGGAGACACGGTCGAAGCACGGCCAGTGTGCTTCTTTCACGACATGCTCTGGTCCCGGGTGTCTTCCAGTGGTCTTCTAGCGTTAGAAGAAGTCGTGTCCGTCCTGGACATCTGTGCAAGGTCCTCCCACGCTTTTTTGATTTTCAATATAGGACAAAAGGAAAAGACTGACCTATTCGGTGACTTTCGCGGTCGCCCTCACTGAACCAACTTGAATCTGAACTACGATTCAGATCAAGTCTTACCGAAATCGGATTTCCTTTTCGTGCCATATGCGCCTTGACTTTCTCCCCTTTTTTTCCCGGTCCAATATTTGTTCTCGAAAGTCTTCGTTTCCATGTCGAAGCAAACTCTCCAAATTTATGACCAACCCTTCCTTCAGTGATCTTACAACGAACAGAAGTTTTTCCATTGTAAATTCGTACGGAGCTATCAACGAATTCCGGCAAAATCGAAGATCTACGTGACCAAATTTTCCTGTTCAAAAGAGGATCTCTCTTCTTCTTCATTCTCAACAGGAATGCATCAACAAAACTGCCCTTCCATATAGATCGTCGTGGCATGAACTCAGAATTTCTTCGCTTCGATTCCACCCCCGCCCGAAATCCCTGGTGGGCTTCCCTCAAGGTGACACCGAAGGTCTACCTCCTTTAGTAGTAGTAGCTCGGCTCCATCAATGAGTTTTTCAACACCCGAAGGTAGCCGCACAAGCCTAAGAGAGAGTGTAGGGGGTGCAGGTTCCTTCATTCTTTTAGCAAAAGTTCCTGCGGCTCGAGCCAGCTTTGCGCTTTGACCTGGATAACATTCTATATCATGTACCCATGTTCCTATACGTATATCGGCGAATGGTATGCAATTTCCTATTTGAGAATTTAGATCAAGTATCTCCTATCTAGTTGCGGGGGGGCGTGGCCAAGAAGCAGCCAGCTGACTGCCCCCTGACATTCGGCCTTTCTTCGCTGTGTGAATAAGGTCTTAGGATGTATGGACATTCTGGGCGGGTCGCAATAAGTCGCTGGTCGAAGGTTTGGACCAATCGTAATTCATCACCATCTTGCCCGCTTCCAATTGATGACTGGCTATTAAATAAGTGTTGACCTAAGTCCCTGTGCTGGGGCTCGGCTCCCGAACCGTACGTGAGCTGCCTCGTACGGCTCTTCCTAAGAACTGAAAGCCCCCTCTCCCTTTGGTCTCGTGGTTGAACCTCTTCGCCCGGAGGGTCTCACAATTCCATTGCCTCTCTCTAAATAGAAAGCCTTGCCAACTATAAGAAATAAATAGTTGTGGCTATTATTAGAGAAAGAGCTTCGTTCCTTGACTTCTTTGCTCAGTCAAGCTTCCTTGTTCCTTAGTGTAGTCTCGGTCCATAGTTTCAGACTCCGTTCCGTTCCAACTAGCCTACCTAGTCTATATCCACAGTTGACGTGACTCCGTACCGACGCCTTTGCCTTTCCCTTTCTTTGTAGACGGCTAAGTGACTTCGTAACCTTAACGTACTTTCGAGCTTTCTGACTATATCATACTGCCAATATCATAGTCCTTTCTTTTGTCTGGCTTTCGTCCCTTGGCCTCCTTCCTGACTTTTCAGAGAGGCCCTTTACGACTATAAAGAAGAGTGGGCTGGCTGTTCCCCTTTGTCAACTTAGCTACTTAATACTCAATACTAAAGTCAAGGCGTCATTCTGTCTGAGCTGTAAGGAGGCAAGCAAATTCAGGGGGAGGCATTAGGGGCCGACTACAAGAAGCAAAGCTTTGTAGACTCGACAAGTCGCTTATAGAATGCCGACTACTATACTAAGTGTTCAGACTTTCCACTTCATTGAAGAAGGGAGGGAAGCGAGGCTTAGCGAGCTTTCTGCCGTCCGACCACTACATAAGCCACTGGGGGAGAAAGCTCTTTGAGCTCCCCTTCATTCGTTGCTAAGCCAAGGTCCCAGGTCTCCGAGTCAGCCCGCGCTTTTTCGAAGAATCCTGCACCCATGGGCATATGGCCTGGCAGGCCTTCCCTTTCCGCCGGAGCTTCATGGGCGTTGCCCCGTTCCCCAATCAGATAGATGTTTGGATGTGAGCTATACTCCGCGGGGAGCCAAACGGGCGTATGGCCTTCTTGCCATTTGACCTCTCTTCCCGTGTGACTAGGAATGCTCAGTGACAACCTCTCAATTGTCACCGCCTGGCCTCTCTCTCTTGCTACCACGGTAGCCCGCCCCTAGTGTGGTCAGCACCAATCGTGTTCGGGTCACGAAGCTTACACTCATTCACATTGGTTCATCCAGCTATGCCCCGGGCCTTTTGCTCTTTCTTCTAACGTCAAAGGTGGCCGGCCATTCGTCAATACCCAGGAATCCGCTTGACATCTCAGCGGCGGGATTGGATACCCGCATCCGATCGAAGTTCCATTTTAGCCCTAAGATAAAGGGGAGCTTTTCTAGGTGGGTCGCTTCGCGCAAGACATTGCTTAGGACCAACGGGTCACACGACAGGTGCACGATTGACTTTGCACGCTCCATCCTTCGGCCCTTCGCCTATCGGCTTGGCAGGCAAGCTAGCTGGATCCGTCTCTGGTTTCAATTCGTTATGCTCAGCACCTCCAACAAGCCCGTCAGTCTCTTGCCGCCTAAAACTCTGCCAATCAAGCGCTGCTTTACGTTTCATCCTGTGTGCCCAGAGAATGCTATGTGTTCTCCACTTTCGGACCTCGCAAAGAGAGAACGTGTTTTTTCCTCTGACTTTCTCTCTCATTCGCGGAGCGAAGAAAGCCGGCTTTGCCCCAGCTACCGCTATCCTTGGGAAACCTAAAGAGCTACCGAAGGAAAGGGATGCAGTCTCTCCCTTGGTTTTTTGAGAGGTGAAGGCAGAGAAGAAAACGTCCTTAGCACAAGTTTTTTTGCTTCCTGCGCCCTTACTAGTAAAGGGGCTCTTCGAGCAAGGAGGAATCCTGGTAGGAAGGCCGACCACTACATAAGCCGCCATCTGTCCAGGAGAGAAGCAAGCTACCTTTCTTTGATCCACCTTCCCGGGCGTGGAAGAGAACGAAAATAGGCTGCGGATGGTGGTCGTGGTAGGTTCGAGGATCTTACGCGGCGGAGCGAACTCCTCTATCGTCTTGCATTTCCTCTGGCGGACCCCCTCGATCCATCGTACTGGAGCGATCCGAGAAGAACGATTAGGGTCATATTCTATTCTTTCTACAATGCCCATAGACGAAGTGCTTTGTTTCAGATCAATTCTTCGCTGCAATCGCTTCGATCCACCCCCTCGGTGAAAAACCGTAATACGCCCTGAGGAATTCCTACCAGCAGACTTCCCTGTACTCAAAGTGAATTGTCTAAGTGCTCTCCCCTCTTGGCTTTGTCTCATTGTGGAGATCATAATCATTCGATTCCGCCCCTCTCCTTTACAGTCTTCTTAGCTTCGCGCGTTCGCCCATTATTAAGGGTCTCCCCGCTTCGCTCCTCTCCCTCTCGATCGAGCCGCTTCGCTCCTCTCCCTCTCGATCGAGCCGCTTCGCTCCTCTCCTTTCCAGTCTTCACCGCTTTGCTCGTTCGCCTCTACAACTCGGTCTCACCGCTTCGCTCCTCTCCCTCTCGGTCTTCACCGCGTTGCTCGTTCGCCTCTACAACTCGGTCTCCCCGCTTCGCTCCTCTCCCTCTCGGTCGAGCCACTTCGCTCCTCTCCTTTTGATATGAATTCAACTGCTGACCCTTTGCATGTACCCGAAGGACCGATTACAAGAAGCAAGGTTAAGAAGATTCAAGAGGCCTATACATTGCATCTTCAAAAGCTAGCTAGTGTACAGGTTGAAACAAAGTCTTTTGAGCCCAAAAATCTTTATAGCATTAGCATATCAAATCAAGAAGATAATGGAGTGGCTGATATTGGAAAGTAATTAGAAGACTTGCCTTTGGTAGTTGAATTACCAATTAAGGATGGAAAGAAATTAGAAGACTTGCCTTTGGTAGTTGAATTACCAATTAAGGATGGAAAGTAATTAGAAGACTTGCCTTTGGTAGTTGAATTACCAATTAAGGAAATTTATTAATGCCTTATTTGCTTCAATTTTTATTTAATAGCATTTGTAGTTGGTGGCTGAACTTTATTATGTTAGGGTTACCTTTTAGACATATTTAAAGGCATGTAATACTCATGTTTGGGGGATTTTGGTTGAATACAGAAAAAACCTTTGCGTTTTCTTAATACCCTTTTGGTGTTATTCTTTTTTTCAAATCTTGCTTTAGGTTTGATGTTTAAACCGATTCATTGAATTAGTTTTGATCAAGCTAATTCTGGAGTGAATTGTCTTGGTATCTAAGAGTGACCATCATAGATTCCAAGTTCGATCTAAGAGTCATTCATCTTCTAACCAGCTCTTGGTTGGAATCAATCCGTTAAGTTAGCTTTCTCTGTGAGCGTTTTGCAAGGATTCTAGAAGGACCTCTAGCTTTGCAAATTCCAGCATTGTTGCAGCTTATCATTTGGTATCAGAGCATTTGGTCGACGTTCTTTGGCCGCTCTAGAGGTGAAATATTTTTATTGTTATTTTTTTTTTGTATCAATTTTTTTTCTCTCTCAGATTATAGAAAAAAAAAAAAGAAAAAAAAATCAGTAGAAAAAAAAAATCAGTTCTGAGAGAAAAAAAATATATATATTCAGTTCTTATCATTTATTTTCAAGCTCTTGATCCTTGAGATACTAGTCTTAGCTTGTTAGAATTGATCGTTGAATTGGTTATAATCAAGCTTAAAGCAAGATTGCACCAAAAAAAAAAAAAAAAAAAAAGCCAGCCTTTACATTCTTGACCTAGTACCAAAAGCCTACCTTTGAGTGTTAAACACGAGTGTCCCTGAGTGAAATTTTTGTGAGAAGTGTGGTGAGGTCCCTTGATAACAAAATGTCACATAATGGAGAAGCAGTACCACCAGTACCAGATCTTAATACAACCATTCTTCAAGCAATTCAAGGTATGATGGAAATGATGATGGAAGATAGACAAGAAAGAAGAGCGCAACAACAAAGACAAGAACGAACATTACAAGAAGATGAAGGTATAGTAGTACAAGAAAGACAAGTTGATGGTAGATGGAGAGGAAGAAATAACCATGCAACTATTATGCAACCTAGAAGGATGGAAAGAGTACATGAAGATAGAGATGGAGGAGTTAAACTCAAAATCCCACCATTTTGTGGAACGGCAGATTCTGAGGCATACTTGCAGTGGGAAAGAAAGATAGAGCATGTGTTTGATTGCAACACCTATAGTGAAAATAAGAAGATGAGACTTGCTATTGCCGAATTTACCAATCATGCTGGTGATTGGTACCAACATCTCAAATCTGAGAGAAGAAGAAAAGAGGAGGATCCAATAGAGACATGGGAAGAACTTAAAGAAGCCATGAGAAAAAGGTATGTTCCAAAACATTATGAAAGAAATTTGAAAACTAAATTGCAAGGTTTGAGGCAAGGAACAAAAAGTGTGGCGGAATATTATCAAGAGATGGAAACTATGATGGAAAGAGCAAATGTTAGAGAAGAAGAAGAAGATACCATGTCTAGATTCCTTGGAGGCTTGAATCGAGAAATTGCTCATCTTGTTGACAGAAATCCACCACCATATCTGGAAGACATGTATCATTATGCTCTCAAAATTGAAGACCAATTGAAGGAAGAAAAAGAGCATTCAAAAAGGTACACATCACGAACTAACACCTTTTCAAATTCTAAAACGTGGAACAAGGATAGTTTTGTGAATAGAAATGAATCAATGTCACCAAAAGAAAAGTTTGTGGCTGCTAAAAGAGTGGAGGCTGAGAGTTCCATTGGTAAAAAGAATGAAGCTTCAAAGACGGTAAAGGAGAAGTCTAGTTCTATTCAATGTTGGAAGTGCAAAGGGTTTGGACACATGAGCAAAGAGTGTGTTAATAAAAAAGTTATGGTGATAAGGAATGGTATACTTGATTCAGATGATGAATGTGAGGATCATGACTCACAGCTTGTGGAAGAAATCGCAGCATATGATGATGAGTATGTTGAAAAAGGTAATTCCATATCTTTGATCACAAGAAAGGTACTCAATGTTCAAATCAAGGAAGAGAAATTTGAAGATCAAAGGGAAAACTTGTTCCACACAAGATGTTTGGTCAAAGGAAACCCATGCAGCTTGGTGATTGATAGTGGAAGTTGCACAAATGTGGTAAGCAGCTTCCTTGTAAAAAGACTTCAACTTTCTGTCCATCCCCATCCAAAACCATACAAACTTCATTGGTTAACAAACAAAGAAGAAATTAAGGTGAATTCCCAAGCTCTTATTTCTTTTACTCTTGGAAGATATAAAGATGAAGTTCTTTGTGATGTCGTACCAATGCATGCGGGGGACATCTTATTCGGCCGACCTTGGCAATATGATAGAAAGGTAACATTTGATGGTTTGATGAACAAGTATACTTTTACTTTGTGTGGGAAGAAATTTACTTTACTTCCATTGTCTCCATATGAAGTACATTGTGACCAATTGAAATTAGAGAAGAAACGAAAAGAATATGAAGAACAATAGTGGAGAGAAGAAACTAAGGTAAAAGAGAGAGATAAGAGTGAAAAAAAAGAGAAAAGTGAGGGGCAAAGGATGAGTGAAAACCAAGAGAGAAAAAAAAATGATTTTGAAGAAAAGAGAGAAAATGTGAGTTTGGTTATAAGAATGGGAAAAATGAGGAATATGTTAGCCCAAGAACCAAAATTTGTACTTATGTGCAAAGGAATGTGTTTAGCAATGGAACCAAAAACTGATGATGCTTTGCCAAGTGCTTTTAAGTCTCTTTTGCAGGAATTCAATGACATATTTCCACATGAAGATGCATGTACGGGGTTACCCCCTCTAAGAGGGATTGAACACCAAATTGACTTCTTACCTGGGGCAACTCTTCCAAATATGGCTGCCTATAGGACCAATCCCACCGAGACTAAGGAGATTCAGAGACAAGTGGAAGAACTCATGGATAAAGGATATGTTAGAGAAAGCATGAGTCCTTGTTCAGTTCCTGTGATTTTGGTACCCAAGAAAGATGGCACGTGGAGGATGTGTGTTGATTGTCGAGCCATCAACAAGATCACGGTAAAGTATCGACACCCTATTCCTAGATTGGATGACATGTTGGATGAATTATATGGTGCTAATCTGTTTTCAAAAATAGATCTTAAAAGTGGTTATCATCAAATTCGAATGAATGTGGGAGATGAGTGGAAAACGGCTTTCAAAACAAAGTTTGGGCTTTATGAGTGGCTCGTTATGCCATTTGGCCTTACAAATGCACCAAGTACTTTTATGAGGCTAATGAATCATGTTTTGAGAGACTATATTGGAAAATTTGTTGTTGTATACTTTGATGATATCCTTGTTTACTCAAAAAGCTTGAATGATCATATTTTGCACGTTAAGAAAATTTTGTTTATACTTAGAGAAGAGAAGCTTTATGCCAACTTCAAAAAGTGCAGTTTTTGTCTAGACCAAGTCAACTTCCTAGGGTTCTTAGTTGGAAAGAAGGGAGTACAAGTTGATGAAGAAAAGGTAAAAGCTATTAGAGAATGGCCAACACCCACAAATGCAACCGAGGTAAGATCTTTTCATGGTTTGGCTAGTTTCTATAGGAGATTCATTAAGGATTTCAGTAGTATAGCATCACCATTGAATGAACTTGTTAAAAAGCATGTGAAATTTGAATGGAAGGAAAAACAAGAGAATGCATTCAATGAACTGAAAGATAAATTAACCAATGCACCTTGTCTTGCTTTACCTAACTTTGATAAATCTTTTGAAATTGAATGTGATGCAAGTGGGATAGGCATAGGGGCTGTTTTAATGCAGGAAAAAAGGCCAATCATGTTCTTTAGTGAAAAGCTTAATGGAGCACAACTCAACTATCCGACTTATGACAAAGAGTTATATGCACTTGTGAGGGCTTTGCAAGTTTGGCAACATTATTTGTGGCCAAAAGAGTTTGTTATTCATACGGACCATGAAAGTTTGAAGCACCTCAAAAGCCAAACAAAGCTAAATAGGAGACATGCTAAATGGGTGGAATTCATTGAGACGTTTCCTTATGTAATCCATTACAAAAAGGGGAAGGATAATGTGGTCGCAGATGCATTATCAAGAAGGTATGCTTTATTTTCTTCCCTTACTGCAAAAATTCTTGGTTTTAAACACATGATTGAATTGTACAAAGTTGAAAAATCTGAATTTTATGATGTGTATATGCAATGTTTAGAAGGGAAACATGTGCAAGATCATATGGTGTTCGATGATATGCTTTTTAGGAAGGGTAAACTTTGTATCCCTAGATGTTCTATTCGAGAGTTACTTGTGAAGGAGGCTCATGGGGGAGGACTTATGGGACATTTTGGAGAATTTAAAACATATAGCATGTTGTGTGAACATTTTTATTGGTTGAAAATGAGGAAAGATGTGAACAAAGTATGCAAGCAATGTTTTAAATGTAAGGAGGCTAAGTCTAAGACACAACCACATGGTCTTTACACACCTTTAGATGTTCCTAGTGAACCATGGGTTGACATTAGCATGGATTTTGTTCTAGGATTACCAAAGACTAGAAGACACCATGATAGCATTTTTGTGGTGGTTGATAGGTTTAGTAAGATGGCACATTTCATTCCATGTAACAAAACAGATGATGCTACCAATATAGCTAATCTATTATTTAAGGAAGTGGTTAGATTGCATGGTATTCCCAAAACCATTGTTAGTGACAGGGATGTAAAATTTTTAAGCCATTTTTGGAAGGTTTTGTGGGGAAAGTTGGGAACTAAGCTTCTATTTTCTACAACATGTCACCCCCAAACCGATGGACAAACTGAGGTCGTTAATAGAACATTAGGAGCCTTACTTAGGTCACTAATTTCTAAAAATCTTAAGTCTTGGGAAGAGACTCTACCTTTTGTGGAATTTGCATACAATAGAGCATTACATAGTACCACTCAGTGTTCACCGTTTGAGGTTGTGTATGGATTTAATCCTTTAACTCCTCTAGATTTATCGCCTTTGCCACCTAATATGTTTGCTAATGATGCAGCTTCTTCAAGAGCCGAATACATAAAAAAAATTCACAAAGACATAAAAGAAAGAATTGAAAACAAAAATCAAAAACTAGCCACGCGCAAGAACCAAGGAAGAAAGAAATTGATTTTTGAACAAGGTGACTGGGTTTGGGTCCATCTACGAAAGGAAAGGTTTCCAAGTCAGAGAAAGTCAAAACTTCAACCAAGAGGAGATGGTCCTTTTCAAGTACTAGAGCGGATCAATGACAATGCATACAAGCTAGATCTCAGAGGTGAGTACAATGTAAGTTCAACTTTTAATGTGGCTGATTTGACTCCATTTGATGTAGGGAATGAAGACCTTGATTTGAGGACAAATCCTTTTAAAGAAAGGGAGGATGATATGAATTCAACTGCTGACCCTTTGCATGTACCCGAAGGACCGATTACAAGAAGCAAGGTTAAGAAGATTCAAGAGGCCTATACATTGCATCTTCAAAAGCTAGCTAGTGTACAGGTTGAAACAAAGTCTTTTGAGCCCAAAAATCTTTATAGCATTAGCATATCAAATCAAGAAGATAATGGAGTGGCTGATATTGGAAAGTAATTAGAAGACTTGCCTTTGGTAGTTGAATTACCAATTAAGGATGGAAAGAAATTAGAAGACTTGCCTTTGGTAGTTGAATTACCAATTAAGGATGGAAAGTAATTAGAAGACTTGCCTTTGGTAGTTGAATTACCAATTAAGGAAATTTATTAATGCCTTATTTGCTTCAATTTTTATTTAATAGCATTTGTAGTTGGTGGCTGAACTTTATTATGTTAGGGTTACCTTTTAGACATATTTAAAGGCATGTAATACTCATGTTTGGGGGATTTTGGTTGAATACAGAAAAAACCTTTGCGTTTTCTTAATACCCTTTTGGTGTTATTCTTTTTTTCAAATCTTGCTTTAGGTTTGATGTTTAAACCGATTCATTGAATTAGTTTTGATCAAGCTAATTCTGGAGTGAATTGTCTTGGTATCTAAGAGTGACCATCATAGATTCCAAGTTCGATCTAAGAGTCATTCATCTTCTAACCAGCTCTTGGTTGGAATCAATCCGTTAAGTTAGCTTTCTCTGTGAGCGTTTTGCAAGGATTCTAGAAGGACCTCTAGCTTTGCAAATTCCAGCATTGTTGCAGCTTATCACCTTTCCAGTCTCTTAGCTTCGCGCCTCTTCTCGTGGAGCTTCTTCGCCCCTACTCTTATAAAGGCAGGCTATCTCCTACTCCTTCTTTCTTCTCCTTCATCGTAGTTGGTCCTTTTGACATCACATTCTCGGCTGCCTCCGGTCCTAAGAAAGGAAAGAAACCTGTAGCCAGTAACTAGTTCCGCTATGGAGCTACGTGTTCTGTTTACGCGCTACTAAGCACAGACTCTCTTTCTCAAGTGAGATCGCCACTGGAAGAAAAGGGAAGGATCACTCCTAAATGCAGCCTTTTATATATATACATATACGATACCAACGCACCCCTGCCTCCCTCGCTGTCAAAACTCTCCTCTCCAGTGAGACCAGCCACCTCCTTTCCTTCAACTAATTCAAGCAATTCCGTCGGTAGGAAATCTCACTGAACATTAGAGTATATATACTGAAAAAAAACAATGCTAAATCTCAAGTCCAATATAGATACAACGAATATTCGTCCACTTACTAATCAGAAAAGAAAGTGGCTTTTAAAGTGAGTAAAGGTGATAAGCTGCAACACTGCTGGAATTTGCAAAGCTAGAGGTCCTTCTAGAATCCTTGCAAAACGTTCACAGAGAAAACTAACTTAACGGATTGATTCCAACCAAGAGCTGGTTAGAAGATGGATGACTCTTAGATCGAACTTGGAATCTATGATGGTCACTCTTAGATCCCAAGACAATTCACTCCAGAATTAGCTTGATCAAAACTAATTCAATGAATCGGTTTAAACATCAAACCTAAAGCAAGATTTGAAAAAGAATAACACCAAAAGGGTATCAAGAAAACACAAAGGTTTTTTCTGTATTCAACCAAAATCTCTCAAACAGAGTATTACATGCCTTTAAATAGGCTCAAAAGATAACCCTAACAAAATAAAGTTCAGCCACCAACCACTAATAAATGCTAATAAATGCTATTAAATACAAATTGAAGAATATAAGGCAATTCATACAAACTTTTAATAAATGCTATTAAATATAAATTGAAGAATATAAGGCAATTCATAAATTGTCTTAATTGGTAGTTCAACTACCAAAGGAAAGTCTTCTAATCACTTTCCAATGTCAGCCACTCCGTTATTTTCTTGATTTGATACTTGAATCTTCTTTGTATTGCTTCTTGTAATCGGTCCTTCGGATACATGCACGTGATCAGTTGTTGGATTCATATCATCCCCCCTTTCTTTAAAAGGATTTGTCCTCAAATCAAATTCTTCGTTCTTTCCGGACAAGAACTGAATATTGTTTTTTTTTTTCCACTTTTTTTTTCTCACTTTTACCTTAGTTTCTTCTCTCCACTGTTGTTCTTCAGATTCTTTTCTTTTCTTCTCTAATTTCAATTGGTCACAATGTACTTCATATGGAGACAATGGAAGTAAAGTAAATTTCTTCCCACACAAAGTAAAAGTATACTTGTTCATCAAACCATCAAATGTTACCTTTCTATCATATTGCCAGGGTCGGCCGAATAAGATGTCCCCCGCATGCATTGGTACGACATCACAAAGAACTTCATCTTTATATCTTTCAAGAGTAAAAGAAATAAGAGCTTGGGAGTTCACCTTAATTTCTTCTTTGTTTGTTAACCAATGAAGTTTGTATGGTTTTGGATGGGGATGGACAGAAAGTTGAAGTCTTTTTACAAAGAAGCTGCTTACCACATTTGTGCAGCTTCCACTATCAATCACAAAGCTGCATGGGTTTCCTTTGACCAAACATCTTGTGTGGAACAAGTTTTCCCTTTGATCTTCAAATTTCTCTTCCTTGATTTGAACATTGAGTACCCTTCTTGTGATCAAAGATATGGAATTACCTTCTTCAACATACTCATCATCATATGCTGCGATTTCTTCCACAAGCTGTGAATCATGATCCTCACATTCATCATCTGAATCAAGTATACCATTCCTTATCACCATAACTTTTTTATTAACACACTTTTTGCTCATGTGTCCAAACCCTTTGCACTTCCAACATTGAATAGAACTAGACTTCTCCTTTACCGTCTTTGAAGCTTCATGCTTTTTACCATTGGAACTCTCAGCCTCCACTCTTTTAGCAGCCACAAACTTTTCTTTTGGTGACATTGATTCATTTCTATTCACAAAACTATCCTTGTTCCAAGTTTTAGAATTTGAAAAGGTGTTAGTTCGTGATGTGTACCTTTTTGAATGCTCTTTTTCTTCCTTCAATTGGTCTTCAATTTTGAGAGCATAATGATACATGTCTTCCAGATATGGTAGTGGATTTCTGTCAACAAGATGAGCAATTTCTCGATTCAAACCTCCAAGGAATCTAGACATGGTATCTTCTTCTTCTTCTCTAATATTTGCTCTTTCCATCATAGTCTCCATCTCTTGATAATATTCCGCCACACTTTTTGTTCCTTGCCTCAAACCTTGCAATTTAGTTTTCAAATTTCTTTCATAATGTTTTGGAACATACCTTTTTCTCATGGCTTCTTTAAGTTCTTCCCATGTCTCTATTGGATCCTCCTCTTTTCTTCTTCTCTCGGATTTGAGATGTTGGTACCAATCACCAGCATGATTGGTAAATTCGGCAATAGCAAGTCTCATCTTCTTATTTTCACTATAGGTGTTGCAATCAAACACATGCTCTATCTTTCTTTCCCACTGCAAGTATGCCTCAGAATCTGCCGTTCCACAAAAGGGCGGGATTTTGAGTTTAACTCCTCCATCTCTATCTTCATGTACTCTTTCCATCCTTCTATGTTGCATAATAGTTGCATGGTTATTTCTTCCTCTCCATCTACCATCAACTTGTCTTTCTTGTACTACTATACCTTCATCTTCTTGTAATGTTCGTTCTTGTCTTTGTTGTTGCGCTCTTCTTTCTTGTCTATCTTCCATCATCATTTCCATCATACCTTGAATTGCTTGAAGAATGGTTGTATTAAGATCTGGTACTGGTGGTACTGCTTCTCCATTATGTGACATTTTGTTATCAAGGGACCTCACCACACTTCTCACAAAAATTTCACTCAGGGACACTCGTGTTTAACACTCAAAGGTAGGCTTTTGATACTAGGTCAAGAATGTAAAGGCTGGCTTTTTTTTTTTTTTTTTTTTTTTTTTTGGTGCAATCTTGCTTTAAGCTTGATTATAACCAATTCAACGATCAATTCTAACAAGCTAAGACTAGTATCTCAAGGATCAAGAGCTTGAAAATAAATGATAAGAACTGAATATATATATTTTTTTTTCTCTCAGAACTGATTTTTTTTTTTCTACTGATTTTTTTTTTCTTTTTTTTTTTCTATAATCTGAGAGAGAAAAAAAATTGATACAAAAAAAATAACAATAAAAATATTTCACCTCTAGAGCGGCCAAAGAACGTCGACCAAATGCTCTGATACCAAATGATAAGCTGCAACACTACTGGAATTTGCAAAGCTAGAGGTCCTTCTAGAATCCTTGCAAAACGTTCACAGAGAAAACTAACTTAACGGATTGATTCCAACCAAGAGCTGGTTAGAAGATGGATGACTCTTAGATCGAACTTGGAATCTATGATGGTCACTCTTAGATCCCAAGACAATTCACTCCAGAATTAGCTTGATCAAAACTAATTCAATGAATCGGTTTAAACATCAAACCTAAAGCAAGATTTGAAAAAGAATAACACCAAAAGGGTATCAAGAAAACACAAAGGTTTTTTCTGTATTCAACCAAAATCTCTCAAACAGAGTATTACATGCCTTTAAATAGGCTCAAAAGATAACCCTAACAAAATAAAGTTCAGCCACCAACCACTAATAAATGCTAATAAATGCTATTAAATACAAATTGAAGAATATAAGGCAATTCATACAAACTTTTAATAAATGCTATTAAATATAAATTGAAGAATATAAGGCAATTCATAAATTGTCTTAATTGGTAGTTCAACTACCAAAGGAAAGTCTTCTAATCACTTTCCAATGTCAGCCACTCCGTTATTTTCTTGATTTGATACTTGAATCTTCTTTGTATTGCTTCTTGTAATCGGTCCTTCGGATACATGCACGTGATCAGTTGTTGGATTCATATCAAAAGGCTCAACCGATGACCGGCTCAATTAGCCGCCTTTGGGCGATGGCCAATCTCTTACTTGAAGAGAAAAATCGTCACTTCTGTAATACTCAATGATGAATGACTTTTTTCAGTCAAATGAATGACTTGCTTCTTCCGTTTTCTTGCCTGCGCTAACGCCCCGCTACTATACTGGAATATATAAAGGAAGGCCTTACCCGGACCAATGGTTCCTAGACTCGGAGTCAAATTCTTGAGTCCTAAGGCCCTATGCCTAGGTGTCGACTCTAAACCCCTTTTTCTCCTCTTTTGATAGGACTTTGTGGCCTCGTGATGATGTGGCAAGCGGTGCCAAACAAAATGCGGGCGCTACTGCTGGCGACTCCACTGGGGAATATCAGCCTCAAATCTATGCTATGGTTTTTGGCTTCTCACTTGACTTGAAAATGAACCAACCCTTCTTGTTTCCTTTGTTCAAAATAGAATATGTAGAAACTTAGGGGGCACCTATTTGAAATAAGCACACACCACCTCACTACACCTAAGCATGCATTTGCATCTTGCATATAGTCCAGAAATAGGAAAACCCGGGGGGAAGTATTGGTTGCTACGGGCCAGGGAGCCGAGTCATACCATCCCAAAAACCCACCACCAGTTGCCAAGTACTCCTCTTAGGAGGGTATACCAAAGTGGGAGTGCATAGTACCGTTTGACCAGTCCTACGTCCTAGGGATGAAGGGCTGGGAGGTCTCTTTTTCAGCCCCCATTGCAGTGGGACCTTTACTTGTCCTACGTTAGCTTAAATTCTATCATTACACGTGGCCATAGAACAGAACTACATTTGAACACCCAGTAGGATGCACCTGAGCACTAAGCAAGACTATGAGATAGGTGATTCTCTTTTTTCACATCATTCCATCCCGCAAGAAAGTTCCCCTTGAACCCTCCTGGGTCCGCCCATCTCGCCGACTGGTTCGTGTAGAAGAAGTTAGACCCCCGAATTCTGAATCTCCCATTGTAGCTACTATGTCAGATGAACCCGAAATCTCGGTTCTGCCTGAATCAACCACTTTCGACTCAAGGCTCTGTTGGCCAAAAAGGAATAGGAATGAATAAACCGGGCCATCAATAAGTCAGCTCCTTCTACTGCACCTCAAGCACCTCTGGTTCAGGTCTTTGATGATTGTGACCAATATGCTTCAGACTCTCCCGACCCAGGACAGCCTTTTTCATTTAACAGGCCACAGCCCTTCCTTCCCCTAAAGCCAGAACAGAAATGTCAAAATGGTTGAAAGAACAAGGGGAGCAGCTAGCCAAGTTAGAGGAAGAGTTGCAGAAAGTCAAGGTTCGTCAGACCATGGGCTCAACATGACCATTTTTACAGAGGCAAAATCTCCAGAAAAGCGATGTCTGACATAGACAAATACGATGGAACTGGCTGTCCTAAGACTCATCCGCAGCAGTTTTTCTCAAATGTAGGTTCTATGAGGCTCACTCAGAAGGTAGATGGCCAAAATCTTTCCTAGAATTCTTAGTGGCTGGGCGATGGTTCACACAGATTGACAAATCTACCCTGAAATCCTGGGATGACATCGACAATGCTGAAAGAATAGAAAATGAGAACACCCCGATGAAAGTAACGAGAAGAGGGCTGGAAATGACTCGCCAGCGACCAAATGAAAGATTCCCGGATTTCCTGGCCCGTTGGCCAAAGCTGCCCAAGTGATCGATATCTCCTCCCAGAAAAGGAAAAAGTGCGGATAATGGTAACATGAGTAGGCAATACCATGACTCTTTCTATTTCCAAGCGATGCCCATTTATGACTCTTTGATGGAACCACTCGTATTGAAATGATATCCACAATGTGACTCACATGGATCACAGGTCAAAAAGGTGGATCAAAAAAGGAAAGAAGATAGCCGCCCTGGGAGGAAGAAGCAAGAACAGCGAAGTCAATGTCTTGTCGGAAAGCCAAAGACACCCAGGACTTGAACTTCGTTCGGCATAACTCTCAGCCGCGCTTTGGAAAAGCTGAAGAAGAATGGTGTACTCACGCCTCTTCCCCCATCTCCGCCACCAGCTCATTTGACTCCTTCCTTTTTCAAGCGGACATCCGCCCAGGAAAAAGAAATTGATAGAGGGTACAAAGCCAATACCTACTGCAAATACCATCTGACAAACGGCCATAAATAAGACTGACCCGGTGTTTAAGGGTGAAACATGACATTCAAGACCTTATTAATTCAGGGAAAGGGAAAATGGAGCCAGGGCAAACCGTCCCAATCTAACTACCAATTATCTACCCACTCATGCTGTACCTCTTCCTGCCAATATAAACATGATCGAGCCGCCATTGTCGAGTTGGGATCCCAACCTCCTTATCACGCCAGCCGGAAAAAAGAGGGAAATGGATGGTAGAGACATGAGACGAAAATATACCAACCCCCGAGCATTACTCCCTGAATGCCCTGCAAGTGATTCATCATCCTTTACGTTTGCTCAACTTCCTTCAACCCTTTGATGAAAGCCCTAGTTGCTCGGACCCTACAGACCTCAAACCCCTCCCCGCACGCATCTTTGTGGATGGACTCCTAAGAGCTGGATCAATACGACACCAATGATGATATGGATTTTCTCATACATGAGGAGCCCAATGCATAACCCGTGGGGAAAAAGTATTCAAGCCCGCGCTGAGATCTGTCTGATAACCCAACGGCGGATACTGAGGCCAAAAAGGAATCCCAGGTGACGTCAGAAGATAATGAAGTAATTAATCTCAATTGAATCAGACTCAGGCGAACATTTCCATATGGGTCCTACTCATGGCATCTAAGAGCCACCGTGATCCTGTCCTATCTATCCCGACTCCCTTGCAGGCATGAAAACAGCTCGAGTCTCATCTCTCTAATTATGGAATCTGACCTATCCTATCCCTACCTAATCTCTTTTGTCAATCAACCTTCCCTGGATTGAAAGAACTTTCCAAGAAATTGGCTGACTGACTTTTCCTTTCTCTTCTTTTTCGGGAGAATTTATAGGGAGAATGCCGCTGCTCGAAACAAGGGACAAAAACTAAATCACAAGCTTCTGATAAAAACCGAGGAAGAAAAGGCGAAGCGTTCTCTTGGTTTCCCAACCTTCTGTGCAATCTCGAATGGAACTTTGTTTTTCAGAATCGCCTGTGGTAACAATGAATTAGAGTTTTTCTCGTGCGTGCGCGTCGGAAGAGGTCTTTCTTTTTTGTTTTCCAAATTCTCAATCGGTCTCGAACAACGAATGACTAATTTCAATTCGAAGCACTTTCGAGTGTGCGCTTTGGAATCTTTTGAAAAAGCTCGTCGATTCTTCTGTGAAAGTGGAACTACAGCCCGAACAGGGGAGGGGAGGCGAGAACATGGCCGTCGGAATCAAATAACAGTTACATCCACGACTCATTAGGAGGACCTCAAAGAGCCCGTGACTGCCCAAATAAGAAAAGACCCCTGACTCTCAGGATTAACCAGAAGAGAAGGAAGGCCACAAACAAGACTTTTTGGGGATAATGAAGAGGAAAGGTGCGAAGCAAGCAGTGAGAACGAGTTTTCCTACTTCCTGAAATAAGGGAAGGGAAAGAAAGATAGAAGAGAGAGTTGAGGATTGACAGTTTCATTACCTCTCACCCAAAAGACCTCGATTTTCTCCCTCAAAATACGGGATAGATAGGATCATTCTAGTTTTTTGAGTGTTTACAGGAGAGTGAAAGAGTGAAATCAAGGAAAATAGCCCCAAAAATAGGGTAAAGCATCCATTTGATCCCCAAAAATACGGGAAAGATAGACTTTTATCCAAAAAAATAGACAGAAGATAGACTTTTTTCTTGTTTTTTGAGTGTTTACAGTTGAGTTACCGAGGGAAATCAGGGAAAATGGACTATTTTATACCTCAAAATACGGGAAAGATAGAAAAGAATTTCTTGAAGCAGCTTTCCTTAAGGGAAAAAGTTCAATACCCCTAAAATACGGGAAAGATAGAATTTCTTTTCTTGAAGCTCCAGCTATTAAGGGAAAAAGAGAAATACCCCAAAAATACGGGAAAGATAGAAAAAATTAGCTTTCAGCTTCAGCTATTAAGGGAAAAAGCTATGACAAGGTTTTACCCCTATGCTGGATAGAATCAATTTCTTAATGATCTTTGCAGGTTCAGGTTCATTCGCTTCTCTTTCTGTAAACTCTCTCTCTCTCATTCATCTTTCGTTTCATCTTGTCTTTCTTTCGTCTCCCTGATTTCATTCATTGAAAGAAGAAATAGGTGACGGATAATTCTAGTTTCATTTTCTTCTTCTTCAGCCCTTCCTGTTCAGTCTCATTCTTCTTTTGTTTCATCTTGTCTTTCTTTCTTTCATGTCTCTCCTTTTCTTCTTTAACTGTAAACTCTCACTCTCTCATTAAGCTTTGGTTCCGGTCAGGTAATAGAGTCAAAGGTTCCGTAGTCCTCGACCCGCAACAGATGTAGGAGGATTTATTCAATCACATAGTTTGGGCTCCTAGAATATGGCGCCCTTGGGGCTCTTCCTCCCAATGAATTCCCGGAGGCGGCTGGGCTTAAGCCAAGACTCTTTTTGTTCTGTTTTCTTCTCTTAGTCTGGTGAATGAATTTCTTCTTGGTACTCGTTGAAGAATCTAGTGCTTTACATCTGCTCCAAAAGCTCTATCAATGAATTCAAAAGAAAAAGGTGTCGATAGACAATAAACCAAGGAGCGAAAGCTGTGAGACCGAGTTTACGAGGCGAACGAGCGAAAGCTGCTTGAACCATAGCGAGAGGAGCGAAAGCAACTCGACCAAGAGGGAGAGGAGCGAAAGCCACTCCGTTGATTGCTAAATCTCTAGTTCGTGAGAAGGATTTGCTGTGGTCAATCAATGCTTAAAAGAATTCCAAAATCTTTCTGTTCTTACTGCATATCCAAGAGTCCAATCTACTATGGAGATCTTTCTGTCTGATGCTGCAAAGTGAAATATTGAAAATCTACTTGGCTTCAATGAAGGTAAAATGCCAATGAAGTACCTGGGATTGCCAGTCTCTCAGTTAGTGATTGTTTGCCTCTACTCTAATTGAGAGAATCAAAGCTAGAGTATAGAGATGGACTGGAAAAGCCGTCTAATATGCTGTACAACAGGTTCGTTCAGGGTGCCCTCCTTAGCATGAAAGTGTTTACTTGAGTACTGTGTTCATACTGCCAGTGCCGGTTTGAGTTTTGATTTGAAGATAATTGATAAGAAGATTTGCAGAAGGTTCTTATGGTCAGGTCCTGATATGGTTCAAAGGGAATGTAGCTTGGCCCTTTACCTATTTATTTGAAATGAAAAGAAGGTGCTTGATTGGTGCAGCTATTTAGGATATACCTAGAATGCTTCTCAAAAATAGGAGCATTTTGTTGGTGTATTAAACCCACCAAATAATGGTAGCTGGGTTTGTAGGAAAGTTTGACAGGTGTTGAGAGAGTTGGCTATAAGAGATATTTATTATACATGATGTTGGCAATGGAACCAATACATCTCTCTGGTATGATTCTTGGCTGCCTATCGGTTCTATAGTGTAAAGGTATGTATGGTGAATCATAGGGGAGTCTGGTGTGTTCCCAAAAATGTCAAAGTGAAAAAGTAGCGACTTTCTAATTCATAATTCCAGATGGTCCCCCCCTGCAGCTGCAAATCAAGATCGGCAAGAAATGGGGGAGTGTATCAGAGCCATAAGGCCCTTGAGCAGTGAGCAAGAAGATAGAGTTATATGGATGCATGCGTGATCACCTTGTTTTCTCTAAAAGGCGCCTTGAGGTTAATCAGACATAAACAAGCTACTATGCCTTGGTGTAAACCGGAGAGATTTTAAAGAAGGAACTCATTCGTGGACTGATTCCCACCCTTTACCAGAATCAAAATGAGGAGCGAAAGCCACTCGACCAAGAGGGAGAGGAGCGAAGCAACGAAACCATATAGGTGCAGGAGCGAACGAAGCCACAAGACCAAGAGGGAGAGGAGCGGTATGGTTTCAGGAAAGGTAGTCATTATACGGATATCCTTTAACGAATTGCCCGATTCACTGCGATTACCTATTCCCAATGCCACAGGAATGCTCGCTTGTCCGCCTACCAATGATGCCTTTTCACTTGAAGAGAATTACTCAGCCGCATCAAAGAATTCTTCTGACACACGATTATCTTCTACATAGGCGTAGATCTAATATTTAACAAATCTATCATTTCATAGATATTATGAAAACTTCTACCTATCTCTGAGAGAGGGATTTGGTCCCAAAAAAGATATCCTAAGAATAATGGAGGAAGGAATTGTGGAATGAGATTGACTACAAGATGTTGATGCATCACCTGTGAAGGGCTTAGCTGAGCAACTTGTATGACCAACTCGTGCCGGTCTCAAATCCAGTAGCAATTCATTCAGAGGGGAGGGAGATGCTATCAGTTCCAGGAAGGGTATGAGTAGAGAAGACTTTACTCCTCATCATAGGCTTGTTATGATGGCCTCTCATTTTGACCCCTAACGAACTAAGAGTCAGATTATTAGGAATAATAGATCTTGAATTTGCAGGCTCCTGTTGGCGCTGGGAAGTCTGCTGATTAAGCTCATTTTGAGAATAATTTTCTTTTCTATTTGATTTGACTTTCAAGTCTGTAAGATAAACATAATAGAACTATGTTTTTTATTGTCTTATATTTTCCATTGATTAAAAGGAAGACGCACTAAGTGACTGCCAGAATAATAAGACTGAACTAATTGACTAGCTCTTTGACTAGCTCTTTTAATACTTAAGCGATTCCACTGAGACTGGGTGGGAAGCCGTGACTTGAGGTCTTCCAGAAGAACTCGAAAAATGGAAATTCCAAGGGATAATGATTTTGACTGCGGGGGGTGGGTCCGCTAGTCGCTATTACACTGCGATCCTTAAGGAAATTTCTGCATTAACTGGGTGTTCTTCCTTAAGTTCGTTAGCTTTTCGTTATTCAATTCATTATAGAATCTGGTCTGGCTGCGCTGGTATAGCAATCCCTTCTAGCCGCCGCTGTCAGCTGTTTCATTCATTAATTTGATTTTTGGTCAAAGGTCGAGCCCGCCATTTCCAATTGCTATCCCCGAGTAGGGCCGAGTGCCTACATAACCTACTCAAGATCAAAAATGAGATCTTCTAAGGTTGGTTATAGTAATGATGGAAATAGTATTGGTATCAGACCCGAATGTAGTTCTACCGAATTTCGTTTAGAGGGCCGTTTACTCAGTTCCTCAAAAAAAGAGTAGATCTGAGGCAGGTTCTCTCTTCCAGCTCTACGGATACCAACAATAGTGTTGCAAACATGATAGTCAAGGTATAGTGAGCAAGAAGAAAGAAATGTGGTTGCCCCGCTTTTACCAAAATCAAGAATCTAACTATACGCTTCACTTTCTATGAGTTAATATAGTGGAATACCAGGGTAGCATATACTCTGAAAAGAAGACTACCGGATAACCCATGACTTTAACATGAATGAATATGACTAAAGATCAATCTCAAAGTCTTATTTATCTGGTGACTAAAATGTTATATTTGTTTTCTATAGTAAGGAATCAATCATAGGAAGTGTCATAAGCATGGAAAGCTGCTATAAAGTTGCTTTTGACCAAATCCCTGCAGTACAATTCTAACGAAGTTTTATTGGAAAGGATTTAATAAGTGGATTCTCTCACCGGACGGGCAGACCTCTCAAGATCCGGTAAAGAAAGTTGGCTTGAGACTGGATTAAATCCTTTATATATATCCTATTCTTTCTCATTTTTCATTGGGATGTCAATCAAATTCCTTCTATCTTACAGAATCCGCTGCACTATTAACTATTAGGTTAACTTGAATCTGGATAAATTGACTTCTTTCTCAAATTGAAATAAAGGAAGAGGTGATTTGGAGAAGAATGAATTCCTCCCCAAGCCTACATATCCTAGAAAGAGGGCTTTTACCGGTCGTTAAGATAGACGTTAAGATAGAGTCGGTGGCGGTAGCGGTTCTTGCAGGATCAGCAACGAGAAGGTTTCCTCTGCTGTACTTATGGATAGAAAGAAAGCCCCCTCCCTCCTTTTTCTTTGTGTCAACATAGGAATGGGAGCTGTTTGAATGGATGCCTCCCTCCTTGTTGAATCAGCCAAGTCAGTAGCCTTTCTTTATGCGGGATTGCCTTGTTGATGCAAGGAATAAAGGGCAGCTTTCTTTGATGCCAAGAAGAAGTAAGTGGAGGAATAACTGCAGCGAAATCATCTGCTGCACATTTGTTCAGGGGCCCGCTCTCAAAGGTAGTAAAGATTATTTGTCAAGGGCAAAGAAATCTCCTCCTTCTTCAGGCGAGATCTAATGGAGGAATCCTTCCCACGACTAGAATAAAGCGCTTGTCTCATATTAGTATTATATAAAATAGAAAGCAAAATCAAGCAATTTGATACATTTTTTCTCTGTATTCTGTATTAGGTATCTAATCTAATATTAGTAGTCACCTTTTATTGGTTCTTCTTCTATTATTCTGATTATTCCTATTACGTTTTAGTTTATAGAATTTATACTGTGGGGAGTCGGAATTGTCTTTTCGTCTCTATCTTCTTTTTCTTTCAGTTCATCCTACCTATTTCAGTTTGTTAATTAGACCCACCCACATAAGTCTGTTATTTCTTGATTGAGCTTGAGTATTAACAACAATCTGATTCTGATCATAGACTGGATCTCTTTTTCTATCCATTTTGATTCCAAGATTGATATTCATATCTTTTTTCAAACTAATTTGCTTTTTTTCTATCAACAAAGAAATTACGCCTATGTCGAATTACTTCACTCTAGTTGGGTTCATTGTATTTTGATTGATACCACTCACCGCTTACTTAGTCTTTAGCTGGACCTTTGTGTTTAAGTAGAAGTATATCATCATTTTGAGTCACTAATAGATAGGATTTAGGTGCTAAGAAGTAACCAGTATCTACTTTATACTCTCTCTTTCATTTTCCCAATTCAGTCGATGAAAGCTCTTCTTCAGGTATTGGACTTACTGGAACAGCTGAATCAGTATAGTAATAGTATTCAGTAAGAGTTTTCTCTGAAAATGGACTTCTACATATGAATAAGCTGTAATAGCAGCCGACATTTGAACAGCTAATTCTAGGTAGGGGGATTCCAGTCAATGTCGTTAACATCATCAGTCTTTATCTTATAAGTCAAAAGTAATGATCGCCCAGATTCTTAATATCGAAGAAAGATTGACTCTTTAGCAATTCCGCAAATCTCTCTATAGTGCGTATATCTTATCTCAGTTACTCTAATTTCTGGATTAATACCTAATCCATCAATCTCCCATATAGTATAGTGCGTTCACAAGAAGAAGAATTATATATAAGACATAGCTTCGGCACCTTTCTTCTTAGATTGATTAGATTTTTGTCTACTTGCAGTGATGAGATACATTTTGAGAAAAGGACTAGAACACTTTTCAAATCAGAATCTCCAACCTTGTAACCCAAGTTTTTTGCATACTGAACCTCTTTGCTATAATAGATCCACACAAATTCGCCTGTTGGGAATAGTCAACTTCCACCCCCCTTATATTCTTTTATTCTTTGTCTCGAGAGGGAGATAAGAAAGATATGACTGACAGAGCTTCATGCTCACTTATGAACTAGATTCCAAAGCATGACAAACCTAAATGCCATTAACTGAATGCGTACTTCATGCCAAGCAAGCTTGAATTTAGTTCACGCTTTCCCAGTTTATGATTTCCGAGCATTGCGCTTAGTCAGTGTCCAGCTTGCAGATGATTCAGCTACTTTGCCTTCCTACTCTAAAAAGAAAAAAAGAAAGAACTCCTTCCTTCCTTACCCGCCTCTCCTACTCCTACCTTCGTACTATAAGCTAGCCTTTTACTCGAACTCCCGTTACCGCTGTCCATATTGGCTTGTCTTTGCTTTCCAGGATTGTGCCATCATATTAGCCTCCACATCTTTGCCTTCCTTTCACTCCGGCGTATAGCCTGTCTTGTAATTCTTAATTAGCTGATTAAGATCAACTGCCTCCACCATTGGTTGTTCTTAATCTAAATCCCGTAGGTAGGAATGCTCTTGGTCTTGAGAAAACCAGATCAGGATCAATTGCTGCTATCACTCCCTATGCTTCTGCGTACCGTACCCCAACCACTTAACCTTAACTAATAGATGCTAGTTGTTGGTGGAACTGCTGCTTGGATTATCTAAGAATAGAATGATGGCTGGAGACAGAGAGGTGACGGGGCTTATCATGCCGGGTAAAATGGAGAGTTTCGTCTTCTCCTCACCGGTGAGCCTGATGAGTCGACCAATTCCTCCACCCCCTTTCCTTCTCTTTACTCTGACTATTTTTTGATAGGGGAGACAGCCCACACTGAACACCAAGCCAATTTCACCTAAGAAGATGTGCACTACATTCGATCAATCCAAGAACATGAAACTTATAGTAAGCAAGTAAGGTACTACCTATCGTAAGAGCTAAGAGCAAGGCTAGCTTACATCCCTTGCTTCGTACCTATCTTCCATAATTTCGCCTAACAAAAGTTGTATGACTGGTTGAGGCTCTTGTGCCGAGATTGACTTTGTCTTAAGGGTTTCAGGGTCTTATTCAATATTGTCTTAATGGACACTTTCGATAGGGAGTTTGAAAAAAGGCGCTAAACAGCTTTTCTTTTCATAGTCCCCATTGGTGAATTATCAGTGGTCTCTCCCTCGCTAGTACTACTGGTCTAGGTTTTCATTCTTTCTAGTGTTCCACTCTAAACATGGAAATTAGCGTTGGCTTCCTTTCGAGGCAATGGAATTCTGAGACCGAGTTGTAGAGACGAACGAGCTCTGGCAGTGAGACTGAAGGAGTGTAACGAAAAGATACGTATTGAATGAAAGTAATACCTATCGTTGAGAAACTCATACATAGCCTTTCATATGGACGTTATCGCAGTCCTATAAGTGGTTGGTTTTCTTCATATCTGATGAATTCCGATTTAGTCTATATATACCTACCTTAATGGAAAGGAATCGAAGAAGAAGAGAATATAAGTGAATAAAAAATGAAGGGAAGACTGACAGATTACCATTTCTTTCGAGCGAAATTGAACTAAGAGGGGGACCCAAAGGTGCTTAGCCCAGACTTGATCCTTATATAGAATCCTTATAGACTTTACAGAAGGGAAAGCCCATGGCCACACACATAAGAGAAGAGTAGACAGTCCGGGTGTTCTTTCCCCTTTCTCTTTGGCTTTTAACGAGTGAAAGAGTGTTTGATCGTTCAGTAGCTCATTCTTCTTCTCCCTTCATTTCTTCTTTCACTGTAAAGATAGGTTCACTCTCATTAAGTAAGCTTGTCTTGCTTCATTTCTTCTTTCTCTGTAAAGGAGTTAAGTGTCTTCATTGACTCTCTAGTCAGTAAAGGTGATTGAGTATAAGGTTCCGGCAATAGAGGTTCGGGTTCAACAATAGCGTCTTCATTTATTCTTCTTTCGGCTTGACCTTGTGAAAGAGCTCAATCAGGGACAAGTTAGGTAGTTCACGAGAATGAATAAAGCTTGAGTTGAGTCTTAGTTTACAAAGAGTGAAAGGTGAACGAACACGAACTGACTGTGAATGAGCGAAGCCGAGTTAAATCAATAAAAGGGTGTCGCGGGAGAGGATTGACTTAATATATGGAATTACCTATACTCTCAAATAGCCCTAAAAATAAGGGAAAGCATCGACTAAATCATCAATGGTCCTTACAGTCTAACGAATCTTTCATTTGAGAAGGAGGATCAGATCAAGAAGGTGCGTTCAGTAGTTCAGGTCAGGTAATATCAGGGCAGGAGTGAAAGCAAGCAAGCAACAAAGGAGTGAAAGAGCTCGACAGTAAGTAAAGGGAGAGGAGCGAAGCGGTGAGCCCGAGGTTACGAGGCGAACGAGTGAAAGAGCTCGACCAAAGGGAGAGGAGTGAAGGATCATGCTTCTTGAGTGTTTACTGTTTCATTCATCAAGAGGATTGACTTAGCAATTACCCGAGTTCAATAAGTTCAGGGAATATCGGAAAAGGGGAAGTAAGTGGTTCAGTCTCATTCATCTTTCTTTGTTTACCGGAGAGTAGTCAAGAATCATCCTCCTGTTTACCTCGCGTTCAATCAAGTTCGTTCAGTAGTGATTGAGTTTACAAGAGATTCCATTCAATCCTCAGCCCCTTGTTCAAGAGTTCCATCGGTAAAAGAAAAGGGTGTCGGTTCAGTCAGTCTCATAATTGCTTTAGAGTGAAATCAGAGAAGAAAAAGGTGATGTAAGTCTATTATCTCATTTAGCTTTCAAATGAGTGTAAAAGTAGGTAATTAATTCTACTTGACTTTATAAAAGAGTCGTTAGTTTCGCTGCTCTGGGTGGGAGAGTCTTCCATGATTCTAAAATGGGGCCGAGCTCAATCAAAGTGGAAGGACAATGCAGCTTTAAAAAGAAACTAATAAAGATCAAACTAATTCCATGAATTAGGAGACCTAATCCCCAAACCCATCTCTCATTAGCGAAAGCTACCTATACCTACCTCGTTTTGCAGAAGCTCTGCCAGTATAGCACGGTGCTCTTTTCTTTTCTTTTGTCTTTCTCTCGATTCGTTGAACACTTCCAATCCAATACCTCACCACAGCGATTTCACAGCTCTACTTTTTTCGCATCTTTCGAGCTCCTGCGCGATACGCCTGAAAAGCCTGATCTTGCTTGCTCCTCTTCTTTTTCAATTTGAAAGAAATTGAGTGAAAATCTGACCTTTAGCAACGACAGGAGTCTTTCTTAGTGCAATACCTGAAACTGCCCTTAAAGCGTGCGAGCGCCTAGCTACTAAAGTTGCGAGATTGAAAGGTCCGAAGGACTAAGCTTCACCCAGCCCAGTATGCAACTCGGTTTTACGCCCGAACGACCCTAACGTACGGAAAAGAAAGAAGAAAGGCAAACAAGCGTACGGAAAAGAAAGAAGAAAGGCAAACAAGCGTACGGAAAAGAAAGAAGAAAGGCAAACAAGCTGTCCCTGACTATAAAGCTTCTTGCGAGGAAGCCCTCCGTTACACTAGCCTTAAGCTAATGGCGGACATAAGGAAGCATTAGTCCAGGCCTAGAAAGAAGAGAAGGATGAGTAAGACAATCATCATTTATCTCGACCACGACATGTGTTCTCCTCTCGTCAATCTTATTAGTCGGTGTCTCCACTAGCTGTAGGGCGAAGCAAGGCATTCAGCTAAGAGCTGCCAGCAGCAACTAGAGCATACCGTCTGAAGGCCGAAGGCAGGAAAGCAAGCCCGTCAGTAAGGTAGTCCGAAAGGCGGGCAAGGCGGCTAGGCTGAAGGCAAGGAAGTCCCGTCCGGCAACTGCTGGCTGTCGACGAGGAGGAGTCCACTAGCGATGCCAGCTTCTGAAAGATTATATGATTTGAATAAAGATTTCCTTCCAAGGCCAGTTCTAAAAGTGATTGAGTTCCATTGCATTAATGAGGCTTGAAAGACCTACACCTACTACCCTTTATCAAACCTTCCCCTTTGTTGAATAATAATAAGGTCAGCTTGGGTTCCAAACCTTTTTATATGCGGTCTCGCTATTCTTTGTTTGCATTCAAAGGTCTTGTGCCTGCGCTATCGAGTCAGGTTCCTAACTAACTAAGAATGAATCCATGGGGTAACGAGATTCAATTGGATGGTCACGCTTCGAACGGTTGGTTTTTCCCTCAATTTGAAAGCTGGTTCCCTGAGTCCAAAGACGCCTAAGGCAAGCCCAAAAGAAGATTTTCCTCTTCCCCTCACATGTTCTGGTGGACAAGACCGCTGGACATGGGATGCTGTCCTTTATGGATGCTTTCTCTTGATATAACCGGATCAAGCAAGATGGCCGAGGAAGACAGAGAGAAAACAGCGTTTATCACCATATCAGATAGAAGGGTACGTTATGTTACAAGGTGATGCCTCCTTTGGTCTAAAGAATGCCGGGGCGACCTACCTGCGAGCCATGACTGTGCTCTTTCATGATATGATGAACAAGGGGAAATGTGGGTCTATGTCGATGACATGATCGACAAGTCTTGGGCAAGACCCCGCCTTCTTGAAGAAAAGATAGACACAGGGAAGGAGCATTGCCAAAGGTGAACAAAGTGCAGAAATCTCTATTCAATCCTCCCATCCTGGTACTGCCAACGCCTGGTCGACCTACCACAAAGAAGGAGTTGGTGAGAGACTTAGGCAACTATTCGACAGCCGGGCCGTTCTAGTGGCAAAGTAACCACATAGTGAAGGTGGGTATCACCTGAATGCGGGGGTATTCAACAGGAATGCCTCCAAGCATACTACCACTAAGAAGATAAGAGAGTGCTTTACCGAGTGGGAGGGCAGAGCACTCAATGTGCAATTTCACCCTGGGCTCCCATATGGTTGTATCTCTTCAAAGAAGATAAGGAGCTGTCTGGGGGGAATACACAGACGAAGAAATAATTAACAAATTGTAGACACTAGTAAAAAGCGCAATCAGTCTCATCAGAGTCAGCCAGAGCAAGTCATAGACAAGCTTCTCAAATGTCACGATTGGTACCAAATCTATAATGATCCGGTCTTAAGGAAGCTTTCCGTGCAGCCCTATGAGAGCATTCGGAATCTATACGAGGATCCACAGGTAGTTCGAGATATGCAAACTACTTTGGGGGAGATCTTTCTATATTCTTTTTAGAGACATGGACAACCGTGAGAGTATGAGTTAGAAGAGCTAGAAGAGATCGAGATTCACTCACTTATTTATCACCCCAGCCAAACTATTAAAGAAAATTCAAGCACTGTGATTATTACATTTTGTTTTGGTCTTGACGTGCTTTGAAAAAGATAGAGATATGATATGTACTAGAACACTGACGATAGCCGCCCCACCGGGAACACATTCACTACTGGGCATTGACATCTTAATGCGTTGCAATCTGGACATGGATTGATCTTTATGCTTCCCAGCAGCTATACAATCTGAATCGGCTACCACTATAAAGACCGCTCGAGTTCTTGAGACCGGGTAGGGGCCCCCCGAGTGCTGGGCCAATTTCTATGTCGGTTGGAGACCAGGTTCGAGATGCATATCATCGAAAGAGAGCCATCACCTCACCTCCTTTTCAATAGTCAATTCGAGAGCCAAATCCAATTAAGAAGCTGTTGATCTTGATCCCATTCATGATGCATGTGGCGAAATGCTGGTTTCAGCCCCCGAATGGGAAGGGAATCTATCGAACGGGAATTAGTAGTAGTGCTGCTTGCTAACAATCTCTTTTTGAGGACAGCGGACGTAATAAATTAATGTGAATTATGAATCTTCTTCTATTCTATTTTTGGCTAACAACAAGAAAGTGGGAAAAGAATTGAAAAAGATGCTTGGAGAAGTGAAAGTGAATTATATCAGATTCCCGCTACTCTGAAAAAGAAATGGCGTGATTTGCCTACCTATATTCATAGCATGACGAAGATGAGGATTAAAGATTCTCGAAGGATGATATTTCAATCTTACTAGAAAAAGAAGGAAAAACAAATGCAATTTTGCAATGAAGCGGATCTATTCGCCCCCCTCTCCCAACTCAGTCACATGCAACCAGGCTTGAAACCCGGCACACTCTCCCTTCTGTGCCCCCTGACCAAAAGGTATGTATGGTCTTTCTGAGAAGAAGAGCATATCTACCTTGAAGACCTTCTGGAAAGTGGCCTATGGAAGGAGCATACCCACACCCAATATGAGCCTGTACGAAACTTGCCATTCCCATCATGGGAGAGAGAGAGTTTCCCTGCGTATTGATTCATTACCGACTGAACGAGAAATGCTTGCTTCTATTCTTTCTCTCCGAGCGATGAACCATGGTTGTCTAGCTGTAGGAAATCCCTGGGGAGTGAAGGGATAGGTGGAACAAGAGGGGATGGAAGAACTACTGAAAGTCATCCATAAGATGGGATACCTTTCTGGCTATATGGAAGGGGGGAATGGCTAATCAATCAGAGGGTGGAAATTGACTCCAATCGGAAGACCTTCTTTTCCATAGGGATTGCATACCCGGATTAATCACTTCACAGTAGAGAACACAAGGGCTGAGCGATGATCGACCTACCTCAGTTTTTCATCGGTTTACCCGCTTGCTGAAACCTCCCTCCATAGCCGATTGAATGGTTGGTTGGATAGCCACTTAACTGTTATGAATAATGAAAGATGAGGAAGGAAGAGTAACCCCTGTAGTCACATATTACTAGACTTCCTCTAGCCCACTCCCCTCCCTATCTCTCTCGACCCATTCACCGGAGTATGTTGGGCTGGAATGCCTCTATTCCTATCCCATCCTTGATTTATGATCTCTGGGCCTTCCCGCTATCAGTCCCAGTGCAAAAGCATATGATTGCGGAAGACTGACTTCTTTCCCCCCTCAAATTGATAGGGGTAGGAATTCCTATCAGAGTCTCGAAGGTCATTTTGTCATCAGTGGAGAAGCATGCGTGATAGGGATACTCCTGTCTGTATGCTCATGTTCTGGCTTTCAAAAGACGAGTAAGTGCCGTGGGTGGAGGTGTAAGAGAGTTTCGGTAACAAAGCCCCCGGATTTCAAAGTGCAGCCCTACCCTCTCGTATCTTTTCCCTATCTAAGCTATATCAACAAAGCCAACTAGAAAATCTGCTTGTCAATTCATTCTTGGTGTAATACTAACTCTACAATGATTTGTGTCAGAATTTTGCACTGATTAGGTGTGAGCTTACAGGGCTAGGGCTCATCTGTGTAAGAATTAGGGATTCCTCTTCCAACTCGTCCCGGAATAGGCGTTATGGCAAAGAACAAGAAGAAAACAAAAGGAGAAATTTGTCCAATAGTAACAAATGGTGCCTCCACAGGTTGACATCCGATCCAACCTAGTAGTAAGCAATCTGCCAAAAGCAACCAAAATAATCTTTGGTGAATAGGGCGAAAACTTGAACTACGCACATACATACTTTTAAAAAAAGGTAAAGCCAACAGACATATAAAAACTGGTGCTATTGCGGCTACACCTCCCGCTTTGTCAGGTATACTACGAAGAATGGCATGGATCGGTAGGAAATACCATTCCGGCACAATATGAGGCGGGGTGGGCATCGGATTAGCAGGTATATAATTGTCGGGATGCCCCAAAACATTAGGAGCATAAAAAATCCAAATGGAAAAAAAGATAGCAAAAGCTACCCAACCTACTAGATCCTTTACATAAAAATAAGGGTAAAAAGAGATTTTATCCATCTCAGAATGTACACCCAATGGATTATTGGATCCATATTGATGCAATGCGGCCAGATGAAGAAGACTAGCGCCTGCTAAAAGAAAAGGGAGTAAATGATGAAGACTAAAAAAACGATTTAAGGTGGCATTGTCCACGGAGAAACCACCCCAAAGCCAAGTCACTATGGTATCTCCTACTACGGGTATGGCGCTAGCTAAGCTTGTAATTATAGTTGCTCCCCAAAAGCTCATCTGACCCCAAGGTAGTACGTATCCTGTAAAAGCTGTCACAATCATTAATAGGAAGATTACAACTCCGAGACACTGAACAAATTCCCTAGGACTGCTATAACTCGCATGATATAGACCACGAAAAATATGGAGGTGAACCACAATGAGAAACATACTAGCCCCATTCGCATGCATATAACGGAGCAACCAGCCCCCTTCAACATCTCTCATAACGTGTTCTACGCTGTTGAAAGCTAGATCCACATGAGGGGTGTAATGCATAGCTAAAAAAACGCCAGTAACTATCTGAATGACTAAACAAAGACCTGCTAACGGACCGAACCCCCACCAATAACTAAGATTACTCGGGGTTGGATAATCTATCAAATGCTGATTCAGTGTGGAGGATATAGGTTGTTTAAGAAGAGAGAATCGTTGGTTTCTTTTAGTCATTTCTCTTTCCTATCGTGACAACTCTTGTTCCCCCACCTTTTTAGCGTTCTGGGGGGGCCGCCTTTCGCTGCTTTAGAAAGGAGAGAATTTCATAAAGTCACTCTCTCCAACCTTTTCTATCGAGACTGAGAAGTAGGGCGAGAGAAAGTCTATATGATATTTGCCTTGGGTTTTCCAATGAAACGAAACACTTTTTTGTCTTTCTCATTCGTAAGGCTCAGTCCCACACTCTGACTTCAATGATGGGAACAACCTCCGCACTCCAATGAACATTCTCCGCCTGACTTTACTCTATTTAGAATAGTGGTCGATCCCTCGGGAGTTATATTGGTAACAACATCTTATGTTCACGCGGTGATATTCTATCTTTCTAAGAGTTAGTACTACCCTCTACGTAGTCTATGTCTGTGGGAGCATACTTCTTTACAGGAGATAGACACAGGTGGTAGAGAGGTCCCCCACTTCGATTCCCGCCCCGTTAGCATCTCCGATCCGAGATAAGGGATGACTCCATTAGGTCTTTTCGTTTCGGAGCCGGCCGGTAATGGACCTAATTACCTTGCTTGTGGACCATCAGCTGAGCTAACCCTGGTTCTATTGGTTTGTTGGTTGCTACCAAGACGATTTCTTTATGCCTATCAAAGAACCTAACGATGCTAATCCACGAAAAACGATACGAGAAATGGAAAGAACTCATTTACTCCACGAGGGCGACCCGTGAAAATACATAGGTTTCTTACTCGTGCAAAGGAACTCTTTTCTTGTCAACTTGGACAACTTCTCACGATCTTTGTCCCGCATATCACTAGGAAGATTGGGATCTTTACAAAAGGCTTTCTATCTAAATCAAGCTTTCGTCTCAATTCATATTTAGCCGCGAGCAATCTACGTTTGTGATCTCGTGTATATTTAGCTTCTCCTCTTACTGAGTTTCCCCCTCATCTTTTTGCAAAAAGCAGCTCCACGGTGGTAAAGTCTCATCTTGTGTGTTGCCCGAAGTGACAATAGTCACATTGAACCCTATAATATGTTCGAAGATCTCGAAATGATCTTCTAGTTCCGGGGAGAATGAGCAAAACTCTGTTTCCATCGAGAATTGCATGGAGTTTTCCCGTATTTCGACCGGAGAATCTAAGAGAGACATTACTGTGGAGATTCTGACCGCAAAATTCGACATTCCACGCCCTCGGAGAGTGCTTTGTCGGGCTAGGTCACTGACATATCCTTTGTCTTTATTTGACTCCAAGAATGGATTGGATCGAAAGGACTTTCCTGTCGAACCCCTTTGTGTCTGTATCAATTTCTGACCGCGCGGAATCTCCATAGCCAATTTTCCATTTTTGATTTATCATAGGGTGCCTTTGGTACGACTCTTATTTCACACGATCCAGGAACTTCCATAACGTTGGCGTGATTCAGTTTGAGCAACGGATCCTGACGTGATACATCTTCGTAATGAAAATCGAGTGAAAACATGAGTTGGCTTTTTTACACAGTATCTATAGAATGAGCACTGTGAACTATCTGCTTCAAAAAGATAGTTGGTTGAATGAGACTGATTTCCAATACCGACAGCTGCTCCCCTCTCAGTCCAGTCCGGGAATACTCTTCGTGATTTCCAAGAAGTGACAAAGAAAGAATAGGAGAAAGAAAGGAGTGTAGGATTGGTATGGGTCGCGCGCGGGCTGCCCCAGCTCCCAACTCATCTGGAGAATGCATGCATTGGGTCCCAGTGTTGATTTGATGATCTACTAGTTGATTCAAGATCTGGGTTTTTAACCCCATTGAACTAGTGCCGAAATAGGCCGGGAATCCGAAATGACGGCACAGCACAAGCCGCCCCCGGAGGCGCCGCTTTGCCATCCACTCTGGGTTCGTCCCGAACTTCTCCTTGACCCATCCTCTTTGATTCAGATTGTGGGGCATTCAATGCACTTGATAAAGACCAGAAAGAAGAGGCTTCCCCGTGGGCTGGGCTAGGAGAGTTGCCGCCTCTTCACTCTGGCCGATTATGATACCGAATCCTATCTATCTCTTGGAGAGAGGTGCAGAAGCTCTCTCTTTGACTCAGGAGGGCGTTCCACCACTTCGACTGATGCGGACGCGGTTCCCTCGTCGTGAAAGAAGTAATGAAAGGGAAGCCCCCGGTCCGCCTTTGTTGTTGCCTGTATAGCTTGATTGATAAAGCCTAGATCTAGCAACGCATTCTAGGCACAGATCATTGGTATTGGATGCATCGTTAGGTTGTGCCGAGTCAAATCAGCTCCGTTTTTTTCCGTTGCAGAAAAGAGATCCCTTCCCCCCGCTTTCTAAAATGATGAATATTCAGTCCGTGGGGCTGCAGGTACTATGGATCCTCTGACTCCCAATCGGGTTGCCTTCCCAGGTCTCGCCGGTCTTGCCTGTAGGTCGTGCTGTGCCTTGAGATGGCCGTCTCCTGTCCCCCGGTGGGGAATCTGCTCCCGGGTCGTCGCTGAGTCTGGCCCGTCCTCTAGGCACCTTTGGAAGGCAGGGAGTGTGACAACGTACACGCTTCCCTTTACTCCATAGGGCTTGATCATTGTAGGGTTTGGTGGCCCGAAATTGACTTGGCTTCGCCAAAAGGCCTCATCTCTATCAGCCCGGCTCGCGAGGCGTCCCTCCCGCAGTAGGGTTCCAAACCTCGCCTCGCTCTTGTGACATGCTATCTTTCCCCTCTTCATTCCCAAGTCAAGGGTGAGTCCCATGCGTCAGTTTGTGGATCGCGGTCTCACGCACTAATCCCTACAGGTGTCCGTAGTAGGCCGGTCGCCCTACCTAAACCAATCATTATATCGGTCCCTAGGCCCCATTGCTGGAAAGGCTCGGCTTCAAAACCGTAAGTGGAGCTTCCGCCTCATACGGCTCCTCTAGGAATGGAGGTAGGCCCAGCCTAGGCTTGTGCGGTTAAGGTTGTTGTACACGAACTCAAGAAAAAAAGAATGAAAAAAACGATGTTTCCTCTAGTCTTTGACATCAAAAAGGTTGTAATAACGAAAGAGAGAGAAGAGAATTTGATAATAGCTAGTGGAACAAGAAAGGCATGGGAGTGGTGCTTGGGCCGAGTTCAGTAAAGACTGGCTGGCTACCTAGTGATTTATACCCCTCACTGCAGACTTTCTATCTATATCTGTCTACATCCAATCAAAGACGTCAATAGCAGCTCCGCTTTCTTTTCATTCATCAGCGGCTTTCTCGATACGAAAGAAAAGGGCTAGCCTGCATACATATTATATATCAATCATTACATTAGCTATTGCTTGCTGTATCTGACGGATGTTGCAAGGAAGGGTCTGACTGTACCGCTTTTCAGATGCAAACAATGAGATCACCCTCTTTCTTATTCATTCCATTACCGATTGATTCTAGCGATAATAGGAAAACCTCTCTCGTGGCCCTTGCCCGTCCTAAAAAAGCCTGGTCTAAGGCCTCTTTCCTACCGAACTAAGTAGTCTCCTACCAAAAAACTCTCTATCTGCGCCCTCACACCCCTACTAGGTTAAAACCCCATTTAGAGGTATAGGTTTGGGAAAATGGGGCATCCTCTTATTAGGTAGGTTCCTATCCTTATCAATATACGGAACTACGTTAAAGGCGCTGCATCTGAAATTGTTCGTTCACCCTCTCTCTCTCTACACTAAACCGCTAAATCATTTTGGCTCTTTCACACAGGAATTTGAGTGAATAAGGAAGTTCCTTCTCGGTTTCGCATGCCAATTGGCAACTGCTCTATTTCATATCATCCCACCCAGACCTATACGCTATTTCACCAATGATCATCTAATTCCTGAAAAAGGTAGACCCACGGCTGTTCTGGCACATACCTTAAGAACCTGACCATGCACCGAAATAGGATGACCTAACAATAAGGGCAGGTCAGGCTTTTCCTTCGTTTCACTCTCCGAAGTGGCACAAAGCCCAATAGGAAAAGAAAGGTTTTCGGGTCTGAGGAAAAAAGAACCTTCATTCAAACTCATCGCTGCAGGATTTGTTCTCTCATACGGATCAGTCTAGGGAACCTAATTTCATAGCACATGAAAAGGCGAAGCTCGAGACAAAAGATCTTCTTTCTAACTAAAGAGAGAGATTCGATTCATCATTCGACGATGTCGAGACGGTATCAGACAGAGCAATCTGATCAAATTCATTCAATGATCTCTTTCTGTCATCCCTCTGAGCGCTAAAGCTAAAGCAGCCTGGTGAATGAGAGGAGGGAGGAGGGCGGTCTTTCTTTCTATTATTATGGTGTGTTCTATTGATTGGGGGTGTTTAGTCTATTTATTGGTATGGTATTCTCTCAGTCTATTGTTCTAATTAGTTGGGCTTTTCCGCTGGAAGGTATTCTCATGTGGGTGCGTACTGCTCTTTTGACTAGTCTGACTGATTCTCGGTTGTGGCTGATTGAGCAGGTTCGCGTAGCAGAGGATGATCAAATCCGCTACACCCAACCCTAGCCATGATACTGAATCGACTGACGACTAGCTTGACATTACAAAAGGTAGGGAGAGGGGTGAAAGAGCTCGACCGGTAGGGAGAGGGAAGAACCAAGAGCCCGATCTACGGCCGAATAGCAACTCCTACGTAAGCATACACACTGAGAGCAGAACTCAAAGCGAGAATAGCGCCCCTGACCTACATAGCCATTCTTGCAGATCCGGGCGTTGCTGTGGTTGTTTTGCAAGATCTCCCTTTCAGTTCGTAGAGTGGATCAAAGATGTGTTCAGCTTGATTCGTTGGTTCACTTCGTCATCTTATGATTGAAACTCGATTCCGTTTACACAAACAACTACATTCTAGCTTGGTGAGTCCCTTCGCTTTGTGTGCTCCTTCGGTTTTCTAGTAGCAAGATCTGGCTGGTGAAGATTGATTGAATCAATGGGCAGCCTGTGCTTGAACGACGGCATTCCAAGAAGCAACTTCCTATGGTATGGGATGGGCCCCTATTGATGAATCAAATCACTCGAAAGAAAGTAATTGAACCGTTAAAAGAAAGATTATTTGATTTAACTAACAAAGAAGGGCGGGGGGAATGGTTTAGCTCGGTTAACAATTGAGCAATCAGGGTCAGGCACCACCATAGCATCAACTCACTCTTTCAGATAGGATTGGTGGGATGCCGTAGCTTCAAGCAGACAAGAATAATGAAAAAGAAAGTCGCTAGCTTTTGCTCTGTCGTATTGCCCGCTGCTTCACTCAAATCCCTAAGAGTTACGCAGAGAGATTAAAGGGAAAAGAAAAGAAAAGAGACCGGAGAGGAAGCAGGTGATCCTTCGAAAGAGTAAGTACAACGAGGATAATCCAAACAAATTGCAATTCGGAGAGAGGAAGATCCACTAGCCAACCAAAGTGGAGGACCTCCTTGAGATGGGGATCTCCTTTGACCACTTATATATAGGTATAGGAATCTTATTCAATAGCGCACCAAATGCGTGCAATAAAGTCAAGCTGTGCCCTAGGAAAGAAAGAAAGAGGAGCAGAGGGGGTTGATTCCCAATTAAAAAGCGGAAAAACAAAGAAAGAAAAAGAAAGAGGGTCTTGTCTGAAAAGGGGACCAGGTCAGTCATAGCTTCTTTGATCATGCCGGAATGAGGAAGAAAAGAAGATCGTTAGCGAGAAGAAAAAACGAGAGCGGAGGCTCTCTCCACAATATCCTTAAGGACCTCTCTCGTCAGGTGGCTATCGGCCCTATCTATCAACAAATGATATAGGATTGTAATCAATAAACTCTTCCTTCTAAAGATTGTAATAAGATTCAAATAGGAAGAGGGGAGAAGGCTAAGTAAGCTCTGCCCCCTTACACTTTACTCTCTCTCTATAAAAAAGCCTGCAAGCGAGGGAGAAAGGAATGCTTCTCGCTCCAGAAATACGAGGGTTGAACCTGCGGACGATACCATTCTTCTGGGCGAAGTCTCCTCCAACCAAAAATGCCAGATGCTGAAAGGAAATCCTTGATCATTTTAGCTGCAGGGGAGGCTAATATGAAAGAAAGAAAGAATCGGGTATGGTATTCTTTGTTCAATATGATTTTCCCGACGAAAGGGTTCAGTCAGTTAGCTCATCATAAATGGATTAACCAACGAGTGATCTAGGCAGAAAATTCTCCACGGAAGGAAGACATAGCAAATAAGATCCTAGCCTTAGAGCGGCCCCTTTCGAACCAGAGTGCCCTCACTGGGTGGGGGAATTTGTTTGCTTCTTCTATTCGGTATTTGGTTAGTCAAGCTTTGCTTACCTTGAAGAGCCCTTCAGTGAGAAGCCCTTCTTTCTTTCTTTCTTTCTTGGGAAAGGTTTTCGATCAGCGAGCACCCCGCACACAGGATCGTAGGCAGCAGTGGCCGACCAGTAGGTCTTTTCTTTTGGGCATTCGGATTCGGAAGTTATAGGTTCTTTGCCTGTGACTGGCTTATTGCTCTTATGGTAGGGCAGTAGCAATCAGCCTCCATAGGTGAATGCGGCTCCTATGACTACTCAATCGATTAGCATAAACTAAGGGAAGAGGATTTCTCCCGGTAACTTAGCTCGCTTCGTCGCATTCGGAAGAAGAAAGGTGTGTTCTTTAAATGTGATGAGTTATTCTTGCTTGAAACCCTCGTTATTACAGAGCGGTGGTTCTGGATGGAACATTTTACAGGGATAAGATAACAGTCTGAGTACTGCTTTAAGTGGTAGTATCCTATGCAACTCTCCCCATGCTTAATCTCTTCAATAATGACGGACACCCTATCTTGCTTGACTTTAGGTTTCAGTTTCATTAGAAGCTCTTGGCTTTTTCCTTGTTTTTTCCATCTGCTTCTGCTCAAAACCATTTGGTTGTTTGTCAAACCCATTAGATTCGGGCTGTTATCACTCTTGGGAAGTAGATTTAGGTAGGTATGGGAATTGATCTAAGTTAGGGTCTTGATGTAAAGCTCATCCCTCCTAATTAAGACTTAGTCGTTTCGCTACGCTACGAGCCCTCTGTTCGGTAAAAGGTGATACCATCTGAGCCTGACTCCTTTCGGATCCTTGCCTATCGGTGAATATGTATACTTTATAAGGTTGAGATGATCTCTTGTATACAATTAGGGATGGAGAGTACAAAATGCCAGCTTGAATGAGCTGCTGATACCCTGACTCCTCTTTGGTTTATGCCCCAGCTCTATAGAAATTGGTAACTCACTTCGTTCAGTCTTACTGTTGCTGTGATTCTGCGGGTTCGGAAAGTCTCTTCCCTGTTCGCCTATGGTCCCTTGACTTGATTTGCCGCTGGAATGGGATGAGGATGTTTCAAAGAAAGAAAGGATGAAACCGAAAACAACCTTTACAGGAAAGAAAAGAATAAGTCAGAGAGTCAGTCATCATGTATTTGTCTCGAGCTTCTTGAACGAGGTAAAGCATGAATTGACTCTCCCTGAACAGTAAAGACTATTGATGAATGAGAGTGAACTGGAAGGAAAGAAGAAAGATGCATTCTCCGGAACTGTCAGTCAATCCTCAACTCCTTATTCATGAGAGTGAACTGTCAGTAAATCCGAAAGAGAAAACCTGAACCTTTATTCCCTTCCCTTATTGAAGGAGGTAAACTCCGCGAGCAGCTTCGCACCTTTCCGATTCATTCTCCTGTAAAGACCAACAAGAAATTCATTCTATCTCTCCCTGATTTTTTTGATTCAAAAGTGTATCTTTACCCTATTTTGAGGGAGAAAAGTGTATCTTTACCCTATTTTGAGGGATAAAAGTCTATCTTCTGTCTATTTTTAGGGAGAAAAGTGTATCTTTACCCTATTGAAACAGTAAAGACTATTTATGACTGAGAGTGAACTGGAAGGAAAGACGAAAGCGAAAACAAGATGAATTCGACTCAACAGTCAGTCAAGACGAAACGAAAGAAGAATTTAATTAGACTTTACAGTGAAAGAAAGAAGGGAAAGAGAAGGGAGACGACACTATCGATGAATGAGAGTGAACTGGAAGGAAAGACGAAACAGTCAGTCAAGACGAAAGACTCAAGATTCGTCATCGTTCACTGTCAGGAAAGACTATCGAAGAATCAATGAGAGTGAACTGTCAGTAAATCCTCAAGAGTCATTCTTTAACTGATCTTGATCCTGAACCTTAGCTGCTTTTCAAGACTCAACTCAAGATTAATTCTTTCTCTTCCCCTTCACCTCTCCAACTCGGTTTCACAATTCCATTTCCTTCGCTTGTCGGCCGCTGCTGCAGCTAATTCATTTACTGAGACTCTCCACTCCAGATGAATTGGAACCCCTGGCCCTGTACTATGACTGAAGAACCTGAACCTTACTGTAAACAAAGACGAAGACAGAGTTGTAAGTTAAAGAAGGGAGAGGAAAGAGACGGAACAGGAAGAGAAGCGACTGAACCAGAAGTCAATCCTCAACTCCTTAATACGATAGATATTGCCTTTACAGTCTTTGAATCAATGAAGACGCTTACTTTCCCGTCGAGTAAATTCAATCGAAAACAAGTACAACTCCAGAACAACCTTTGACGATATTCCCCGAACTTGACAGGATAGTAAAGAAAAGCTAATTGATTGAAGAATCCAATGAAAGATTCATTCTCCGGAACAGTAAGGAAAGAAGAAACATCAATTATCCTGAACCCTTACTGGCGGTAAAAGAAAAGA
This sequence comes from Cucurbita pepo subsp. pepo, assembly GCF_057944985.1. NCBI lineage: Eukaryota > Viridiplantae > Streptophyta > Magnoliopsida > Cucurbitales > Cucurbitaceae > Cucurbita > Cucurbita pepo. The sequence continues at coordinate 5,390,844 of NC_141812.1, forward strand.
GAATTGAAAGACTCAACCTCAAGCTAGCTACTGAACCTGAACCTTCAAAGACAAGGTCAAATCGAAAGGATGGAAGAGAATGCGGCTTCTTCCTTTTCCTATTTATGAATGAACTGTAAACACTATCGATGAATTCTCCTTCACTCCTCCGCTTTATTTTGTCTCACTATTTCACTCCTCTCCCTCTCGGTCGAGCTGTTTCACTCCTCTTCTCGTCTTCGTTGCTTCGCTCCTACACCTGAACCGGAACCTTAGACGATATTACCTGATTGTGATTGAAGAGGGTAAAGAGGACGACTATTTATTCTTCTTTTCCGATATTCCCTGGCCTTCACTTTCCAGTCTCGTAAATTCATTCAATCCTGAACCTTCACCAACAATTCTATTTCGATCGAACCCCCTTTCTCTAATAAGTAGGAGGTCTTCGTAAACATGTTAAAGGGCTAATCTTATCCCCGCAAGTGAGATGAGGGTACTCTACTCGTTTGAACTCTACATGTGAGGCCTTCTCTCTTTCTTCTGACCGTCAGTCTTTTCTTCTTTATCAGGAAGAGATTGCAGCAAGATCAAATATGAAGGAATGCAGCTAAACCTCCCAATCCAAGAGCCATCTCTACCTACTGCCTTTTTTCTTCTTTCATGAGGATCAAAGGGAAAGGGCATTGATGCTTTCATCCTTAGAATAGCACAAAAAAGAGTCCCCTTCTTTCTTGGTATCCATAGGAATCACCGAGAGAAGAAACCCAAAGGTCTGGAATTGCCACCAATCAACAATGTGAACTGTTGAGCCCTGTCCGTTAGAGGCAGAGAAACCAACACGCATTCAATCTTTTAATTACTTGGAGAGGTAAATTGGGGAAGAAGAGGACTTGGAGGCCTAATCGGCGAGTACCCGATTCACACCCGGATCATTTTCATTGCATCTCTGTACTCAATCCAAACCGTTATCCGTCTACCACTGGTAAAATCAATCCCCCTTTCAACAAAGAACATTAACGGAAGCCAAAGATACTCGCTTATATACCTAGATCCCATTGATGTCAACAAGCGAAGGGTCAAACTGTTATCAAATTCCACAGCGATGAATGAATCCCATCTAAGGACAGTTCTGGTAGACCCATATACATACTCGGGAAAGAATCCGCATTAGAGGTGATCATCAAGGCAATCCCATCTACGGAAGGACACAGTCAGTGGGGAAGATAGTTTTGAGAAGGAGAAAGGGCATGAGAAAGATACGGTGGAGTTCGTCAAGAAACCGAATAGGGTAGACATAAAAAGCTCTGCCCACGCCTGAAGCAGAGGAAGAAGAAGAAGAGAGGGACTGATTGAGTGAGACTAATGGCTTTCTGAAGTAAGCATCACCAGGGTGACATTCTTTGCAGGCAAGAAAGGTGTACAAAGCGTGGGAATACTGAAGATGACAAAGAAAAGGAAATGGCTCCGGAGAAGAGTCAAACAGCAGAAGAATGCATTATAGAGTCACAAATGGGAAAGATCACTGGGTGGAGACTACGAATTAGACAAAGAGAGCTTACAGTCTTTGTGTTTGAAGGAAAAGAAGGGAGAGTCAGTCCATGCAGCTCCTGAACCTGAACCTAGTTAGAAACTCTTAGTTTACCTTACTCTCATCTGATCTTTCTTCTCTGATTTAAGGCCGAAACTGAAATATCATATATAATCATAGCAGCTCATCTTGACAGCTTCCATTTGATATTGAGAAAGCGGCGGGCCTCAATGAACTCTCCAATAGTGCCTTGCGGGGCCGGACAGTCGAGTAACCTCAGATCGTCTAAGATAGAATGGAACTGTCTTTGATTGAGACTGTAGATAGAAAGTGTTCCGCTCATTAAGGAAGGAAGAAACCTCTTTCCTTTTCCTGATTGAACGGTAAAGTGGCTTCGCTACTTCTCTTTCTCTTCTTCTCTTCGGGCAAAGTGACATAGATAATCAGAGCAGCTCATCTTTACAGCTTTCATTTGATATTGAGAATTAGGGCCTCAGGAAACTCTCCACTAGTGCCCTGCGGGGCCGGACTGTTCGAGTAACCCCTGATCGTCTAAGATAGAAGAATGGAACTGTCTTTGATTGAGACAGCGGATATCAAGTGTTCCGCTCATTTCATTAAGGAAGGAAAGCTTTTTGATGGTAAGATATCTATACTCAACAGTGTTCAGTTCTTTCATTAAGGAAGTCAAGACGAAAGAGAAAACCTGAACCGTCACCTTTATTCCCTTCCCTGACGGAACTCGGTAAATAGTAAGTAGTCTCTCTTTCTCCTTCACTCAATCACTACTGAACGAGAACCCGATTGAACAATTCCATTGCCTTCCCCTCGGCCGGCTTCGCTCATTCACTATTCTGGAACTCGGTAAACTTCCCTATACAAAGAAGATGAGAGTCAGTCATCATTTCTTTGTCTCGAGCCGAGCTTCTTTCACTCTGTAAATAGGTTACTTACTTCTGTCCTATCCAACCAACTCTTTCTCTTCTCTTTCTCCTTCTATCTGAGCTGTAAACAAAGACTATCGATTCCTTCTCATGAACTACTGAACGAACCAACCTGATTGAAGGCGGGAAAGCATATTCTTGATCCTGAACCGGATTGAACCTATCCTTCTTTACAGGGGAGCTGCATATTCAGGGGGAGTGTCTGTCAATGAATGACGGAAAAGTAAGAGGAAGTCAAGCCGAAACCTCAACCCTTCTCCTTCAGTTCTTGTTCGAGGTAAACTCCTTTCTTTCACTCTCCTGTAATAAAGTCAAGACGAAAGATTAATGCAAGATTCATTCTTGTTTCGACTTGAAGAAGAAAGAAGCCGAGGGGAACGAGCCGCATTCTCTTCCATCCTTTCTTTTGATTTGACTGACCGAGTGTTTAAAGGTTCAGGTTGAGTCTTTCTTCGTTTACTATCTTTTCAGGTAAAGAAAGGATAGGTTGGTTGAGTCTCATTCATCTTTCTTTCTTTCTTACAGGAGCGTAAATTCATTCATTAGCTGCAGTGGCTTTACCTCAATAAATAAGGTCAGGTCATAGTTCAATGGCCTAAAAACATAGGGAGAGGCTCACAAGGAGTTAAGTCGAATTCATCTTTCTTCTTACTGTTCAGGGGAAGGAGTGAAAGAAAGAGCTCGACCTTACGGGAGAGGAGTGAAAGCAAGCAAGCCAGTTTTGTCTCACGAATCCCTTTTCTTTTACGAGGTAAATAGGTGTTTGTTTGGTCAAGTAATGTTCCGGTTCAGGTTTGAGGTCTCTTTCCTTCCTCATTACCGGGAAAATCACCCTCAAAATAGGGGAAAGCATCGATTTTCTAATAATTGGTCCTTACAGTCGAATGAATCGGAAAGGTGCGAAGCTGTGAGACCGATCCTTGTTTACCTCCTGAAATCCGGGAAAATAGCCCTCAAAATAGGGAGAGGCATCAATAAAATCATTAAAGGTCCTTACAGTCTCATTAATGTTTCATTTGAGTAGTTAAGGAGGATCAGTTAAGTAAAGGTTCTTCAATCAATTCATTATTTCACTGTTCCGGAGAATGAGAATGTTGAATTAGATTCTTTTAAGGTGTAGGTTCAGGAAGAAGACGAGTTGGGCAGGTTCAGGAGGTAATGTGGAATTAGATTCTACCTTCAAACATAGGTTCTTCTCATGCTCATGCAGCTCCTTTTCCTATTCCTCCTATTTATTCACTGTAACGAGGATAGTCAATTTCGGTGGAGTCTTTGTTTACAGTAAAATCAGGTTCAGGTGATTGAGCGAAGCTGTGAGACAGAATAAAAGCGAATGAGCTCAGCTGCGAAGACCGAAAGGGTCCGGCAATAGAATTGTGAGACAGAATTGTAGAAGCGAATGAGTAAAGCCGCTCGACCGATAGGAGGAGGATTGAATGAATGAATTTACTCTTTCTTGAACGGGAAAGGATCATGAATCTTGAGTTTATGATATGAACTGAGAGACATCAATCATACAATATACTTCAATGAAGATGTGAAGAAAAGGTTGTCAAAATTATCAAAATATGTTTCAATTCATGCTACATTGAAGAAGAATAAAGTTTGATTGTTGTAAATTTTGGGTGGGTTATAATTTAGAGTAATTTAGAGTTATTGTATTTTAAGACTTTTTATTTAATTTCGGTTACATTTACATAATGGCTAATTATGGCCATAAAGTGTGAATGTTACAACTTTTGGAATGCCTTTAATAGTTTCATTTTGAGGCTATATAAAGCCATGTATGTTGTATTTGTAAGGTAGACTTGGAAAATAGAGTAAAATAAGCATTTGTGCTTTTCTTTAGCCAATGGCTAAGTTTCTTTGCAATTCTATGTAGTTTAGATTGCATGTAGAATCATTCAAGCTCGACATGATCAATCTTGCTTGTGGAGTGATTCGAATCTCAAAAAAGTGTTTGAGATATTTGATCAACAAAAGTCATTCAAGCTAGACATGATCGATCTTGCTTGTGGAGTGATTCGAATCTCAATCAAGTGTTCTTGCCTTGAGATATTCGATCAACAAGGTAATCTGAATCTTACCCCCCTTGTAGTTGATTTCCTTATCTTATCATTCAACCTACGCCCTCAACCGATACATATGAGGGCGACAATTCTGATCACCACGAGGATAATCCACATGCGGTTGGTCATGGCTTGATGCGAGGGCGAGACCATGAAAGAAGGTATCATAATTTACAACAACGAGTTCCTTATGATGATAGAATTGATCGTAACGTGGGGAGCATCAAATTAAAACTTCCCAAGTTTTATGGCAAAACCGATCCAGAGGAGTACCTTCAATGGGAGAAAACGGTGGAGTCGGTGTTCAACTGTCATAATTTTAGTGATAAAAAGAAGGTACTGTTATGCATTGCTCAATTCAAACAATATGCTCAAATTTGGTGGGATAAATTGATGTCAAGTAGGAGAAGAACCCTTGAAGCACCAATTGATTCATGGTACGAGTTCAAAGAGTCCATGAGGAAGCGTTTTGTTCTACAATATTTTCAACGGGACATGGCGCAAAAGCTTCAAGCATTGAAACAAGGACGCAAGTCTGTGGAAGATTATTACAAGGAGATGGATACATTGATGGATCGACTTGATCTCGATGAGGACATGGAGGCTCTCATGGCGCGGTTTCTTAATGGGTTAAACACAGAGATTGCAGACAAGACTGATTTACAGCCTTATTCTAATATTGAGGAGTTGTTGCACATTGCAATTAAGATCGAGAGGCAAATCCAAAGAAGATCTCAACGGTATTCTTCTAAAACTTTTCCCAATTCTACTTCTACATGGAAAAAGGATAGTAAGAACATTGATTATAAGCATAGAAATCCAGAGATTAATGAGAAGCCTCAAGCTAAATTTGAGAAAGGGGAGAGTTCTAGAACAGGGAAAGAAAAAGTAGAAAAGTCTAATGTTCGAAATAGGGATTTAAAGTGTTGGAGATGTCAAGGGGTAGGACACTATAGTAGAGATTGCCCAAATGCAAGAATTATGACCATCAAGGAGGGAGAAATTGTTACGGATGACGAGGCACATGACGACATAAATGAGGAAACTGATGAGAGTGAGGAGTTTAGCGAAGAGGACCCTACACATATATCTTTGGTTACTCGATGAGCTCTAAACACCCACATTAAGGAGGACGGCCTAGACCAAAGAGAGAACTTGTTTCAAACTCGTTGTCTTGTTCAATCTGTACCTTGTAGTGTTGTCATTGATAGCGGTAGTTGCACCAATGTTGTGAGTTCCATTCTGGTCAAAAGACTTAATTTAAAGACACAACCACATCCAAGACCCTACAAGCTTCAATGGTTGAATGATTGTGGGGAAGTACGGGTAACTCAACAAACTCTTGTTTCATTTACTATTGGAAAATATGTTGATGATGTTTTATGTGATGTTGTATCCATGCATGTTGGAGATTTACTACTGGGGAGGCCATGGCAATTTGATCGTCGGGTAATGTATGATGGGTATGCAAATCGATACTCTTTTACTCACAATGGTAGAAAAACTACTCTTGTTCCATTGTCTCCAAAAGATGTATTTATTGATCATTGCAAACTTGAAAAGAAAAGGCAAGAGGCTGATGCAAAAGCAGAGATTGAAAAAGAATCAAGTGAAAAAATGAGCTTGAGTGAAAAGCAAGAGAGTAACACTCAGTCTAGAGAAAAAAAAGAGAGAAAAGCCAAATCAGTAAGCTTGTATGTTAGATCAAGTGAGGCTAGGAATGTTTTGCTCTCTAACCAGACTATTCTTGTACTTATGTGCAAGGGGTCTTGTAACTTTACTAACATGCTTAACCCTTCTTTGCCTAGTGATTTTGTTGTGCTTTTGCAAGAGTTTGAAGATTTATTTTCTGAGGAGATGCCTAGTAGTTTGCCACCACTTAGAGGGATTGAACACAAGATTGACTTCATTCCTGGCGCGCCCATTCCAAACCGACCAGCATATAGGACTAATCCAAAGGAGGCTGAAGAGATACAAAGGCAAGTAAGTGAACTCCTTGCTAAAGGGTATGTACGTGAAAGTTTGAGTCCTTGTTCTGTTCCAGTTATTCTTGTACCTAAGAAAGATGGTTCTTGGCGTATGTGTGTTGATTGTAGGGCTATAAACAAGATAACTATAAAGTATAGGCATCCAATTCCTAGATTAGATGATATGCTTGATGAATTGCATGGATGTAGTCTTTTTACTAAGATTGATTTAAAATCGGGTTATCATCAAATTCGCATGCATATTGGGGATGAGTGGAAAACAGCTTTTAAAACCAAGTATGGTCTTTATGAATGGTTGGTTATGCCTTTTGGATTAACTAATGCACCTAGTACATTCATGAGACTAATGAACCATGTCTTACGAGAATACTTAGGTAAGTTTGTGGTTGTTTATTTTGATGACATCCTTGTTTACTCTAAATCTTTAGATGATCATATTACCCATGTACGCAATGTTTTTGACTACTTTAAGAAATGAATGTTTGTATGTAAATTTAAAGAAATGTAGCTTTTGCATGGAAAAAGTTAACTTTCTTGGGTTTGTAGTTTCATCTAATGGTGTTGAGGTTGATGAGGAGAAAGTGAAGGCTATAAAAAGAGTGGCCTAAAATTCCTTGAGCGTATACTCGTGAGAGAGTGTTGTGACGTCCTTCGTATTTCCATAACTTATTTTTTGCAGCAAAGTTACACAAATAGATTCGAGGACGAATCCTCTTGAAGAAGTGGAGAATGATATGAACCAAGAGACATCAATCATACAATATACTTCAATGAAGATGTGAAGAAAAGGTTGTCAAAATTATCAAAAGATGTTTCAACTCATGCTACATTGAAGAAGAATGAAGTTTGATTGTTGTAAATTTTGGGTGGGTTACAATTTAGAGTAATTTAGAGTTATTGTATTTTTAGGCTACATTTACATAATGGCTCATTATGGCCATTAAGTATAAATGTTACAACTCTTGGAATGACTTTAGTAGTTTCATTTTGAGGCTATATAAAGCCATGTATGTTGTATTTGTAAGAGACTTGGAAAATATAGAAAGAAGCATTTGTGCTTTTCTTTAGCCAATGGCTAAGTTTCTTTGCAATTCTATGTAGTTTAGATTGCATGTAGAATCATTCAAGCTCGACATGATCAATCTTGCTTGTGGAGTGATTCGAATCTCAAACAAGTGTTTGAGATATTTGATCAACAAGAGTCATTCAAGCTAGACATGATCGATCTTGCTTGTGGAGTGATTCGAATCTCAATCAAGTGTTCTTGCCTTGAGATATTCGATCAACAAGGTAATCCGAATCTTATTCCCCTTGTATTGATTCCTTATCTTATCATTTGGTATCAGAGCTTCAGGCTCAAGATCGGACATATGTTTCCTTTGCATTTCTTCTCAATTTGATTTTTATTTATTTTTATCTTTTTAATATTTAATCGACCCAAAGTTCAAAATTCAATCTTTGCTCTATTTAAAATTTTGATAGATGAGAATGAGAGCTTCATTTGTGTAAACGAGTGTAAAAAGAGTGGCCTAAAATTCCTTGAGCGTATACTCGTGAGAGAGTGTTGTGAGGTCCTTCGTATTTCGATAACTTATTTTTTGCAGCAAAGTTACACAAATAGATTCGAGGACGAATCCTCTTGAAGAAGTGGAGAATGATATGAACCAAGAGACATCAATCATACAATATACTTCAATGAAGATGTGAAGAAAAAGTTGTCAAAATTATCAAAAGATGTTTCAACTCATGCTACATTGAAGAAGAATGAAGTTTGATTGTTGTAAATTTTGGGTGGGTTACAATTTAGAGTAATTTAGAGTTATTGTATTTTTAGGCTACATTTACATAATGGCTCATTATGGCCATTAAGTATAAATGTTACAACTCTTGGAATGACTTTAGTAGTTTCATTTTGAGGCTATATAAAGCCATGTATGTTGTATTTGTAAGAGACTTGGAAAATATAGAAAGAAGCATTTGTGCTTTTCTTTAGCCAATGGCTAAGTTTCTTTGCAATTCTATGTAGTTTAGATTGCATGTAGAATCATTCAAGCTCGACATGATCAATCTTGCTTGTGGAGTGATTCGAATCTCAAACAAGTGTTTGAGATATTTGATCAACAAGAGTCATTCAAGCTAGACATGATCGATCTTGCTTGTGGAGTGATTCGAATCTCAATCAAGTGTTCTTGCCTTGAGATATTCGATCAACAAGGTAATCCGAATCTTATTCCCCTTGTATTGATTCTTTATCTTATCAGTTTAGGATTGACTTGCTTTCAGGTTCGGGGGCGAAAGATCAGTTCCAGAAGAAAAGGGAATATCCGTGAGGGATCATAATAGCAGTAGAGTGAAAGAAGGGTAGGGGATAGCGGTGAGTGAGGGAAAGAGCTACTTTTACACCTACAGAAATAAGGCAAGAGAATAGCAGTTCCGGTTCAGGAACAAGGTTTGAGGTTGAGTCTGATTTTCTTTCTTTTCTTTCCCTTCAAAGACTGTAAACTCTCATAATCAAAGGGTTGAGGTTTCGTCTTGACTTGTGAAAGGATAGCAGAATGAGCTTACCTTGACTTCCCGCTAGCTAAGGTGAAAGAACCAACGAGACCCTGCCTGCTGTAGACGTGACGAATTGAAGAAGAACAGAAGAAGAGACCTTCAAACAGTTTTCTCTTGTTCTCGAATAGCGTCAGCCTTGTTGGCGAGGTAAAGCTAATAGAGGTTGAGTATGGACTTCCTTAAATCCTAATATCCTCTTGAGTTTCACTCTTTACAGGGAGAGCAAGTAAATGAAGACGCTGCAGCTTTACTACCAATAGAATAGATGAAAGAAGGCTTGCAAGGATAATCTTAATAAAGTCCTTTTCAAGAAAGAGTGCAAAGAAGGGAAAGATAGAAGGAGTGAAGTTCAAGTTCGTGAAGTTCGTAAACTCTTCATCAGTCTTGAAAGCAGAAGCAAAGAAAGAAGCCGCATTCCATATACATTTCCTTACCTTTTACCAACGAGGAGTGAAGTCAGATTTAAAAGAAATCGTACTTATTGCATTAATTCTTTATGGTACACAGAAAAATACAAACAAATTCTATCCTCTGTCTATTTTTTGGGATAAAATCCCGGTATTTGAGTTCGGAAAGACTCAACTCAAGCAGAATTAGACAGAACTACTGAAATCACCTTCTTTCACTCTGTTCACTCTTTCACAAGGTAAATAGAATAGGTGTTTGTTTACGAACTTCTCTCCTTCGGATTCTTTCTTGAACTGTAACCAAAGACTCAACACAAAATTCATTCTACTTAACTACTGAACCCCTGAACTGTAAGAAAAGAAGAAGGTCAAGCTATTTGAAGAACCTGACCCTGTATTCCCTTCGCTACTTCAACTGAACTCCGGCTGCTTCACCTATTTAAACTGATGGAACCTATTCGTATTTCTTCTTCTTCTTCTTTGTTCGGAAGGCTGGCTAGATATGCTATACACATTCAAATCTAAGAGACTGTTATCCTTGAACTCTACGCTAATGAATGGACTATTTCTTTCACTCGGTAAATAGGTTAAATAAAGCTAAACTTCTCCAGTCTCGTCGAGCTTCTCGTAACCCTCTATCCCTATTCAATAAGAAAAAGAGTATGGTTAGTGGTTGACACTCAAAGACGAGGTAAACTAATGAATTGACTTGACTCTCTCTCCCTAATTGAACAAGGTAATGAGGAAGGAAAGACTAACGATTCATTCTTTCTCTGATCCTTGCTTGCTTTCTTGCTTGCTGGGTTGGAAGGAAGGAGTTAGCAGCTTGACAGTCGAGCTACTCTACTCTACTTACTCACGAACCTATATGACCGAAGAGTAACCGAGATAAATAGGCAGGATGAGAAGGAAGAAGGTAAAGCTCATTCACCTACACCTATAGATTCAAACACTCACTCGGTAAAGCAATTCCATTGCCCCTCCTATCTATTACCATCTGTTCTTGTTCTTATATATACTACTAGACGACTGTAAAGAAAGCATATTCAATGAATGATCGTTCACTCCCTATTTATTACTTCTTTCACTCTGTCTTAAACTCTGGAAAGCCTAAAGAGGAAAGAGAGTTTACAGTCTTTGAATAAATGAATGAGTTAGTTAGTTAGTTTAGCCGCTTTGAAAGCCGAAAGCAACTATCAGGGAGACTCCTTTCCTTATTAATGAGACAGACGGATTTCCCTCGGTAAAGCGTCAAGAAGAACCTGAACCGGAACCTACACCTTATACGATATTCCCTAACCAAACAACAAACACCTACTTGTTCATTCAATCAAAGACAAAGGATGAATGAGAGTTTACTGTAAGTCAAGAAGAAGGTCAAGCTTAATCATCTGTCGGTAAAGCTGCTTCGCTCCTCTCCCTATTGATTGATTCTTTCTCCTTCCCATTAACCTATATTCTTTAACAGTAAAGAAGGTCAAAAGCATATTCTATTCATTCGTTCTCTTTTCTTGAACAGTAAACGAAGAAAGACGAAAGATTTGCTCATTCACCTGAACCAGATTTCACTCTTTCATTCGGTAAAGCATATTCAGTTTCAGTAGCTTCACTCGGTCTCGCTATTTTACTGTCCTTTCTTTACAGTCTCGCTATTATGGTAGTCAAGGAATCCCCCAAGGAGAGTGGAGACCCTTTTCATGCAGGACTCATAGCAAAAGATGCCTCAAAGCATACGGCCACGAAAAAGATGAGGGCAGGATTACCGGGGCGGGAGGGGAGAACGAGGGATGTGAAATTAGACAAAGGGTGGGTGTGGAACTGCGTGTGCTTACGTGATGAAGAAAGATGAAGAACCTTGCATATGTAGGCAATCTAATATGGATCAATTTCAGGAAATTGCCTTAGTCCGGAATAGGGGAAACCAAAGTTCAGTCTTAGAAAGTCTCGAGGGGTTAGAAGATTGGTACCAAGTGTATAGGGATGACCTTGTGAAAACGAAGATCTTAACCCGAGGATCAAAGAGGTTTTCAAGAATGATCCTGAACCTTTGACTGATTAAACGAGATAAAGAGGAGAATGATTATTGAACTCGGTAAATAGGCTGGATGAGAAGAAGATGAGAGTCAGTCAGAATGTATTGTATTTGTCTCGAGCTTCTTGAACAAATAGGTGAAGTAGCTCTTTGATTGAACGAACTGTAACGACTCCTTATTCATGAGAGTTTACGTTACGAACAGAACTCAATCACTTGTCCCTGATTTCACTGATCTTGATCCTTTCTTGTCTTTCACTCTTTGACTCTCCTGCCTGTAACCAAGGGTTGAACTATTTGACTCTGATCAAGATCCTTAATTCTTCTTCTTGTGAGTTATTCTTGAACAGTAAACAAGGGAAAGCCGCGTCTTCATTTACTCGACTGTAGGTCTCACTCCTGAACGTATTCTTTATGGTCGAGTTGGCTCCTTCACTTGTCCCTGGTTGAACTGTAAACAAAGACTGAAGCAAGACAAGATTAATTCGACTTTACCTTTATAAAAGAATAAGAAAAAAGAGAAAGAACTCCGGAACCTATCCCACTAATAGCCTTTACATTACAATTCAAGAATAAATGAAGGAAGGAAAGAATATAGGGAGAAGAAAATGAAAGTCAAGACGAAACTAATTCAAGCAAGAAAGAGAAGCGAATGAACGAACTTCTCTCCTATTTCTTCTTTCTCCGTAACCTACCTATTTCTTCTTTCTCCGGAACCTATCCCTTACAGTTCAATCCGGAACAGGAAGTCAGTCAAGCCGAAAGCAAGAGAAACCCTCTCCTCCCTTTTCTCGTCGAGCGTCTTCGACCCTTTCCCGATCCTCTCCTTTACAGTCGAGCCGCGCCTCTTCTCATCTCGCAATTCCATTTCCTTTGCATTGCCTTCCCTTCCGGAACAGTAAACGAAGAGAAGAAAGAGCTGCGAATGATTCGCTGAGCTCCTTATACTCTATATATGCCGCCCTGAGCTACTTCCTTCACTCCGACACCTGTCTCTGATTTCACTCTTTCACTCGGGTTGAACTAGGTAAGCTGGACTCCAAGAAGAAGAAGAAAGATTTCCTGAACCAGAAACAGTAAGAAAAGAAGAAGAATCAACCTGAACCTCGGCTTCGCTTACCTGCTTGCTTCACTATTCTTTCGGTAAAGCATATGAAGTAGCTCTTTGATTGAATTTGATTCAGCTTGAAAGACCCAACAAACAAATGAAAGAAAGATCAATCAGCTCATTCACCTTAACCTGAACCTCCATTCCCGTCAGTTCTTGTTCGAGGTAAACTCATGAACCTGTCGGTTGAACAATTCCTTTTCCTTCGGTCTCTGATCTTTCTCCTTCACCTTTTCCTTCTTGAGTTTTTCTTTAACTGTAAACACTCCTTATTCATTCTTTCTCTGATCTTTCTCCTTATTCATGAGAGCATATGAATCCTGTCCCTTCTGTTCTTTCTTGTGAGTTATTCTTTCACTCACTATTCGAGAACGAGGTAAAGCACCTTCTTGAACCTCTGGATTCTTTCACCTAGACCTGATGGAACTGATCTTTCTCCTTTCTTGCTTGCTTTCACTCTTTTTCCTGTTAGGACCATAAATGAATAAATGCTATCCCCTCCCTATGTTTTAGGGGTATTTTCGAGGTAATTCGAATAGAATAAGTGTTTGTTTGGTTCTTGTTCACCTCTCGCTACTTACTCTAGAACCTTTTCTTTCCTTCTTTCCCTCGAGTTTTGAACTATTTATTCACTGTAAAGCCGCTAATGAATTTACTGTCCCTTCATTCATAAGGTAAATAGGCTGGACTGGATGATCAGACTCATTCACCTATCGGCTCTTCTAGATCTGCTCCTTCCCCGATATGCCCTTCCCTTCCCGGATTTCAGGGGGTAACCTCTGTCTCACAATTCCATTGCCCCGATATTACCTGATGTTATGGTGAGTTATTCTTGAACAGTAAGGGAAAGCATATTCAATCCTTCTTGAACTCTTTTCCTCTCCCTGAACCTATTTATTGGTAAAGCAGCTTAGCTTCTCTCCTTCAATCCTTCTTTCACAGTAACCAAAGTAAAGCCGAAAGAACCCTTAAACCTTTTCCCGATTGAAACTCAATCACTACTGAACCTTTTCCTGATTGAACGAGGTAAAGTGTCTGTCTTTCTTCGCCCTCGAACCTGATGTCCCTTCCCTTCCCTATTTATTCCTTCAAAGACAAGGTGGTAAAGCTGCTAATTCATTTACTGGACTGTAAAGACTGAAGATCGATGAATGAGACTGAACCGGACCCTTCTCTCTGTCTTCTCCTTTCGTTCTGTTCTATGGATTCTTTCTCCTGTCTGTCTGACGGAGCCTTTCCTCTTTCCTTCGCTCGGTAAATGTGTGTTTGTTTGGTTCTTTCTCCGTCACCTCCTCCTTTGTTTGGGGACTGATGGAACTGGGTAAAGCTGCTGAGGATGGAATTGACTCTCTTGCTTGTAAACTCTTTCTCTGACCCTATTTCTTCTTTTTCTTCTTTCTCCTTCCCCGAGATTACCTGAACTACTGAACCGGAACCCCTATTCTCTGCCTGACCTACACCTTTGACTGATTGACCGAGGTAAGACTATCGATTCCTTATTCATGAGAGTTCAGACTCAACTCAAGATTCTCTCCTCTCTCCTTCCTTTACTGTTCATGAATGAATTAACTGCTTTGTTGAAAGACTCAACCATTCTGTCTCCGACACTCCTTGTTCCCTTCTTTCACCTATTGATGAAGGAACTGTAAACAAAGACTCAAGCAAGATTGGATTTCACTCCTTCACCTGTCCCACTCGGTAAAGTGTCTTCGGGCCTTCCCCTTCCCGTTCACCTTTTCCTTTTGATTCAATTCCCGCTGCCTCTCATCCTGGATTAGATTCCTAATTTAGCCAGAGTTAAGTCATTTGCATCTTTTGTCAATCCGAGAAAGAAGAATGAGAAAACTAGAGTGGAGACAGAAGTCAGGATTTATTAACCGTCTATCTACCATAGATAAAAGAATCAAAATCCGATAGTAGCTATAGGCAAACCCTAACATTCCATGCCACTCTTTAAGGTTATCTTCAAGCTATAGATGGTCAAAGTGTGAATAGTCGGGTCAAGTGTTAAGTTAGCGCTAAGATCCGGACTCATTTCTTTAGCAGTGGAATTTAGCATAAAGAGCCAGTAAGTCTGACTAATGCCTTAGATTCTGTTCCTACTCAGTCTGATTCACTTCCTAATCACTGCTTGCTCCCGCCTCTTAACCGAGTTTCAATAAGTATGGATATACCGTAAATCAGTCTTGAGAAATAAGTATGGATATTCTAATGCCCACTAAAGACAGAAATGTTGCAAGGCATCAACTCTTGCTAGCCTTCCCCCGCTCACTGAACTACTATAACTATAGAGGAAAGAGCAGCCCTATTCCTAGATCTTCCCTGGGAACATACCATTGAATCTATTCTCAGCTCCTTGGGAGCATACTAAAGCTAAAGAGAAGCTGCTGTCATCAAATAGAATCTTAACCGGTTCCGTTTCATCCTACACCTGGTGATTCCATTCCTATATTATATGCGGAGATAAAGACTGATATTTAGTTACGTAGAAGCACTACGAAATCAGTCTTTATCTCCCCTAGAAGACTCTCCCGTCCTTCGATTGAATTACTATTGTTCTTCAAATCCAAGAAGGAAGTCAGTGCTGGCTCTTACGGAATCTTGTCTTTACTTAGTTGCAATCCTTTTCGTAAGGCTGAGCTTACTCTTTCTCTTTTGAGACGAGCCCTTCCTGATACTTAGAAGCCGGAGAGCTAAGATTTCTTATCCTTTGATATCCCTTAAGCAGGAGGTAACACTTAGACTTTTTCGTTGATAAAAGCAGTACTGGATTCATCTTTTACACGACCTGACTTTGAAAAGGTAAGCAAGGAAGTAGGTAGGCTCTCTCTCCTCTTACTATTCCCCCTGTTAATCAATTCCTTGGAACATACGAATACTATTGAATCAAATGCTCTGGGCTCTTCCATGGAAAGAAAGTCATTGAGGAAGTAGCTCTTTCATTCCCCTTGACAGAAAGGCAAGTAAGGCAGAAGCCTGAGACAATAGCTCGAACGAGAAGAGTTATAAGCCAGAAAGAGAAGACAGAGAAAGAGAAGGAGGTTACCTGCATGCAAGCTTCCTCAATCTATTGACCTTAATGCAAAAAACAAAGAGAGTCACAAGTCAGTAAGAAAATGAAGGAAGTCATAATCTTTTGTTTGCTGGGGAAAACATAAAGTCTTCTATCTATTGTGAGCAATAATGAAAGAAATCTTCAATATCAAGACTAATCGAAGGACAGAAAGTCAATCATAATAGAAAGAAATATCAGGCTTTAAATAGAACTACTTGTTGCTTTCCGATAGACTAGTTCAGTGAGCGGGAACTCAGAGTTCTAGCTTTCCTTATAGACCACCTTTCCCACTTCCTCTTTCATATCAAAGCAAGCCCTACGAAACTAACTCCGGAACGAAGAACTTGGTGGTTACCTACTGACTGACCTTCCTGGAAGCTAACCTTTGCATAGTGGAATTTCATCCCTCGATTCTGGGTAAAGAGAATAGGACTTCCTTACTTGACTATCTAACTACTTACTATCCCACCGGCCGGGACTTTCAAAGACAAAGGAGATCGGAATCGGAGAATCCTAATATTCAGTCTTTATCTTCCTTACCTGGAATATCATAGGCTTGAAGAGCCTTTCTTCAGGACTAGTAAGATCAGGGTGACGGAATAGATTCACCGGGCACGAACGAAGATGCCTTTCTTTCCTAGCTGACAAAGGCTGTACTAAATAGAATGTATTATCTCCCGCTCTTTGTAAGCTGTTCGGGCCTGTATTAAAACCTAAAGATTAACTCAATCTCCTCTTGCTGTCAGTCGTCTTCTTTCTATTTCCTCACGAACGAAGTCAGAGCTCTAGCTTTCCTTACCTTAGCAGTCAGACTTCCTTGCTTGCTTATCTGATGAAGTAGGGCCAGCCTTTGCCTAAGCCTTTATATCTGATTCAATGACACCTTTTTTCGAACTTTGCCTACCTTACCTTACTGACAGGGCTTTACCAAGCAAAGACTATCAGTCAGTCCGTTACCTCTTTCTAAGGCTTATGGCCTTAAGGCTTATTGGATTTCTCTAGAGTTAGGGTGAGTAGAGAAGTAGGGACTAATAATTGAGTTAGCTTTATTGCTGCTCTTTCTCCCTGTCTGTACTTAAGACTTACTTAAGCCTAATAGACTGAGCTTCCAGGAACACTAAAAGCATCTAGAAATAGATAAACTGGGTTACCATAAGGTAATGCAAGAGCTAAATTCCTTACAAGCTAGCTCCCTGGTAACTAACTTAGAAGAAGATCATCTCCTAGACTGATTACGGGTCGACTCCACTTAAAGAAATGAAATCCTGAGACGAAGGGAACTCCCTGACTTCATTCTATAGGCTTTTCCTCATAAGGATATGTATGATTCAATAGTGAGTTCACGGGTATGGGGATCAGGGATTTTGGCTTCTCCTTATTTCCGACTTCGTAGTGCTCACCCCTAAATAGAACTCATAATCGAAGGACAGAAGTCTAACTTTTAATATAACCAATACTGGCTCGGGTTCTGACATCCTATCCTACCTGATCAGGAATGCGCAATAATAGAAATAGGATGCTCCGCCTTCTTTACCGCTTGAGTAACTAGAATCCGTAAAAGAGAATCCGCTACTTGATTGACTCAGTCACTTCCCGCCCTGGGTTTTGAAAGTGATTTACCGGGCTTAGTAATTGGAATTAGTAGGGGTATTGTATTCCATGGTTTTGGGATAAGATTCTGAAAGAGGAATGAAAATCCCATCGGGCTAGTATCGAAAGAGAAAGATCAGGAGAAGGAGCGAAGCCGGCCGAGGTTCAGGTTTGAGGTCTCTTTCCTTCATAATTTGATCTTTGACAGTTATATGGGGATAGAATTTCATTTGCTTGAAGCAGCTTTCCTTAGGTAAAAAGCTATTACAAGGTTTGACAGTTATATGGAGATAGAATTTCTTAGCTTGAAGCGGCTTTCCTTAGGTAAAAAGCTATGACAAGGTTTTACAGTTATATGGAGATAGAAAATATTAGATTGAAGCTCCCGCTATTAGTGAAAAGGCTCTTACGAACTTTTACCCCTATGTTGGATAGAAGAAATTTCTTAATGGTCTTTCAAGTCTCATTCATCTTGAGTTCAATTCGACTTCACTCCTCTCTGTCCTTTACTTTACTTCGACTAAACTCCTTATGAGTATAACCTTGAACTCGGTAAGTAGTAGTAGTTAGTTAGTTAGTCTTTCCCCTTTACCTCTCCAACTGCTAAACTCTTATTGATGCTTTCTCCTTTTAACTACTGATTGATTGAAGTAATTAGATTACATTGCTTGGACTATGTACTTCTGCTCCTGATTAAAGGAAGTAAGTAACTCCTGATTGAAGTAAGTAAATGGTATGATTGAAGGAAGTAAGTAAATGGTAGTTGTCTTTCCCCTACACCTCTCTGTCTCTGTCTGAGTCTGAACTCTTTATCCGTAACCTCTTGAGTCTTTGCCCCGCGTAACCTCTCTGTCCAATTCTTATTTCAGAAGTCAATCCTTAACTACTTCCTTAGCCTAAAGAACGTATTCGCTACAAGATTCATTCCACTCTTCTTTCATTCAGGAGGTGTAAAGCAAGCAGCTTCTTCTCTTTACGATTGGTCAGCCCCTGACTTGACTTTATGATCCTAAACTACACTACATGATCCGGAACTACTACTTATTCTGGATCTTTAACTACTGATACTGATACTGAAAGTCAAGACTAAAGATCAAGCTAGCTAGCTACTTCCAACTCTTACACTTACTACTGCACTGGAATGGAAGAACTGACTTACTACTGCCCTGGAAGAACTGACTACTGCCTATACTTTCACTTAACTACTGGCTGGCCTATACTTTCACTTAACTAGCCTATACTTACACTTACTACTGTCTATACTGGAAGAACTGACTACTGCCTACTTACCACTTCCTATCCCTACTGTACTGAGATTACACTTCCAACTGCCTACTCATTAAGCTCTATTCATGCATTCCCTGACGAGAACAACCTATGTAAGTGAGTTACTACTTGACTGACCTTCCTTGCAATCCTCTAAGTAACCTTACTTAACCTAACGAGCAAGAGAACAACAACATTAGTTTAATTGCAGGAAGGTAATGCTACTAACTTGACGAGACAAGAAGAACAACAAGATTTATATATTACAGGAGGGAGAGAGAGTAAAGCTAACCTAACGTCTCGAACAAGAAGAAAGATTCATTACATCCAGGAGGTAAAGCTAACCTAATAACGTGCCGAGAAAGACAAAGAACAAGACAAGATATGAATTATAGACAGAAAGGTAAACTCATGAACCTACAAGAGCAAGAACAACAACGTTTATTACAGACGTAAAGGTCAAGCTAACCTTTCTTTACAATCTGCTGAATAATGTTTAGTTAGAATCAAACTTACTTGCTCTGGCTTACTTCCCTGCGCTCTGGCTTAACTGCTCTGGCTTCTGAACTACTCACAAACTTAACTGCTCTGGCTGGCTTAACCTGTTCCTCTTCCCCTGAAGCTCGTAACCTCGGTTGAACAATTGCATTTCAATCACCTGTCGGTTTCCCAATTGCATTTCAATCACCTGTCGGTTTCCCAATTGCATTTTCTGAAGCTTGTCCTGAGTTTACAGTCACAGAGAGGAGAAGGTAGACTCAAGCTGAATTAGAGAATGAATTGATTGTAATAATAAGAAGGAGAACCTCTTTCTGTCTTACCTGTCGAACCTCTTTCTTTCTTACCTGTCGAAAGAGAATTTTCAGAGAGATAACTAACTAACACCCCTAACAGTACGATATGTACTCCCTGACCGACTCAAGTAAAGAAGAATCATAAAGTCAAGTAAAGAAAAAGAAGAGAGTTTCCGGGCTCGGCTGTCTTGAACTGCTTGCTTTTACTCCTTCCCTGCTATTCTCTTCACTACTGATTAATGATCCGTCACAGTCAGTCTCTCTCGCTCGACTTAACTCTTTATTATATAGAGTTTACGAGTTAGGCCGGACTATTATATACGGATTGATGCTTTCTTGCTTGGTGTGTTGGAAGGAGGAGGCACTCACCTAAAGATGAATTATCGTTCACAGTTAGGACAGAGTAAGTAAAGAAGCTAAGCTAGCTCCTTATCCTTAAAGAAAGAGAAAGAATGGATTGTCAGATAACATCCTTCCCTCCTCCCTAACTAAGTCAGAGAGATAACTAGAAATAACTAGAAAGATAACTAAAGCTGCCCGCGCCCTTCTCCTTTTCAGTCGAGCTGCTTCTTCGCCCCTTCCTTTTCCTTGACCTATATGGATTCTTGAGGTTGAACTAGGTAAGTCAAAAGCTAGAATGAAGAACCTGCCCGCAGAAGAAGAGGAATCAGTTCCTTTACGAGTCAATGAGATTAAGCTCCTGCCCCAGAAGCTTTACCTGACAAAGAAGAAAGCTAAACCAACCCTTTGAGACTATCCTATCCATCCTTAGTGAAAGACTAAAAGTCAAGAAAGCTTAGAGTTAGAGTTTACCTGGTCGCAAAGAAAAGCGGAATCAACCTCTGACCCGTAAAAGAGAAATACTCCTTATTCATTCTCGTTTACTCCTACACCAAATAGATTGACCAAAGTCAAAAGCAAAGAGACCTCAAACCTGAACCTCTACAACTACGTAAAGCAATTCCATTGCCAGCCACCTCTGATCTTCTTGTCTTTCTGTCTGCTTCGCGCCTGCCTCATAACTATTACTTTGTGTCTCCGTTACTGTCTGTCGGTAAGATATTTCTTGATTCTCCTTGCCCTATGTATGCTCTGCTTTCTTGACTTTACCTTTCCAGTGTTTGATTGAAGTGTTGAAAGGAAAGCCTAAGGATTTATTCTACTTCACTCAATCACTCACTATACTTCTTTGATTTCCCTTAGCAAGTCTTTCATCAAGTCTGAACTCAGCAGCAACTGAAAGAGCAAGATCAATTCAAGACTGAACCTCACTCAAGCTAGCTAGCTATACTGAACCGGAACCAGAAACCATTCCCTACTCTATACTTACACTTACGACTTACTCTCTACTTTCACTTAGAACTCTAGACTTATTACACTTCCTACTCCCTACTCCATACTGGAACTTAGAACTCTCTACTTTAGACCTACTCTCTACTTTCACTTAGAACTACTTACTCATTAAGCGATCCTACTCATTAAGCTCTACTGCCTGCCTACAAGCTCTATTCCTTGACGGAC
Source organism: Cucurbita pepo subsp. pepo (assembly GCF_057944985.1). Lineage (NCBI taxonomy): Eukaryota > Viridiplantae > Streptophyta > Magnoliopsida > Cucurbitales > Cucurbitaceae > Cucurbita > Cucurbita pepo. The sequence continues at coordinate 5,411,681 of NC_141812.1, forward strand.
GAGGAGAACCTATTATGTTACACCTTCAATCCTCTAACTGAGGAGAAAGCAAGACAAGAAGATTTATTACGGGAAGGTAATGCTACTATACTATAACCCTGAATAACCTATAACCCTGAATAACCTCTATAGAAAGCAAGAGCGGAAGATCCCCACCCATTACTACAATAAGGTCAGTCAAGCTCACTCATTAACAGACAGCAAGAGAAGAAGATTTCTTAGATCCGGGAAGGTCATGCTACTAACTTGACGAGACAACAGGAACAACAAGATTTATATATTATAGGAAGGAGGTTCAAGCAAATCTCTGGTGACGAACAAGAGTATGAATTACGGGAAGGGTTGGTCAAGCTAATCTGACGTCTCGAGCAACAACATTTCCATTACAGAAGGGTAAAGTCCTCTGACGTCTGGAACAACAAGATAATTATATTACAGGAAGGAAGCTCAAGTAACACCTGACGAAGAACAACTGAATTACAAGCAAGAAGAGGTAACTCACCTGACGAAGAGAAGAGAAGAACTTAATTGACATTACAGAAGGGGAAGGGTCAAGCTGACCTGACGAGACAACAAGAACTACAATATTATGAATTACATTACAGGAGCTCAAGTCCTCTCTTATAAGTCACCTCTGGAGCAAGCAACAAGCCAAAAAAAATGAATTACATACTACGGAGGGCAAGCTAACCCAACGTGACGAGAAAGCAAGCAGCAGGCAACCAAGCAACAACAACATATTCAATTCATTACAGGCGCGGGAAGGGGGAAGGAAGGGGTCAAGTTAACCTAACGTGACGAGCAAGACAACTACATTGACATTAAAAGGTAAAGCTTACCCCTAGTCTATCTAGAGAAAGACAAACAACAAGAGAGGATAGATATTCATTACATACAGAAAGAGAAGCTGCTCACTCACTCACCTATAGCTATAGAGCAAGCAAGCAACCAAGAAGAGCAACCAACCAACCAAGACAGACAACAAGATTCCTTACATACAGAAAGGGTAAAGCTAATCTGACGTCAAGAAGAACGACATTGACATTGACATTACTACTGAAGGGTAAAGCTTACCTGACGTCAAAGAAGAACTTAATTGACATTACGGGCAGGCAAGAAGGTCAAGCTCCTGCTATTCTGGAAGAACTTAATTGACATTACGGAAAGGCCAAGCTCCTGCTATTCTAGAAGAACTTAATTGACATTACAGAAAGGGGTCAAGCTCAAGCTACTAACCTGACAATATAACAACATTTACAGGAAGGTTCTCAAGTTCTAGCAGCTAGTCATGAGCAAGACGACAAACAACAACCATTTTCCATTACAGAAGGTTCTCAAGCTGACGCTATTCGAGAAGAACAACAAACAAGAACATTTACATTACAGAAAGGTCAAGTTACTAACTTCTAGAAGACAACCAACAAGAAGAACTACATTTACAAGCAAGAAGCTCAAGCTAACCTAAGGTGACGAACAACAACATTCATTACATACTCCTGAAAGGGCAAGGCTGGCTGGCTAATCTAATCTATAGAAAGAAAGAGAAACAACAAGAGAAAACTAAGACTAACATGACAAACTAGGTAAAGCTAAACCTTATTACAAATATAAATACAATAATGTGATTTCTATCTCTCTCCCCTCCCTTGACCACTTACTCTATTGATTGATATTTCTGTTTGATTGAAAAAAGACTAAATTGCTGAAGACGAGTTTTCACTGTCAGACTAAAGCCAAAGAGTTTACGGTGTTTGAATAACTAGCTAGTCAAAGTAACTGCATAAGAGTAACGAACCTATAGTGTTGAAAGACTCAAGAGAAAGGCTTAAGCCAAGATGCGTTCACTCTTTCTTTCTTTCCCCTGTCCCTATACCTGATTGACTTTGTATTCTTTCTTTGCTTTAACTGTTCAAAGTATTCATTCCTTAAAGCTTGGGCTGGGCTTGCTTGGTATTTGTTATTCATTCTTTCTTCTCTGTCTGGCTGCTTGCACCTTAGCTTTGGTTTTGTCTCCTTAACTACTGAGTGAGCCTATTGATTCTTGAACTGTAAGAGAAGAAGAGGGTCAAGCTACTACTCTCTATCTATTAGTGGAACCTCTACACCAAGGCTGACGCTATTCGATACACCAAGGCTGACGCTATTCTCGAACAAGAGAAAGCTGTCTTCTGCTTAATAGGTACCTTATTTCAATTCTTCTTCAATCCTGAGGCTTTACCTACTCTACAGTGAGCTCTCATTGGTTCTTTCAACTGACACTGAAGAGAGGAGGTGAAGCTAAGCTGATTTGATTCATTATGCTATCCTTGAAGAAAGAAGTCAAGACTCTTAACTCCTTGATTGATTCTGTCTCCTTAAGTCTTTTACCTGACCTGGAACCACTAGAAGAAGTGTGTGTCTTCGTTCCGAGTCCTAGTTAGTGTTCACTCCTACACCTATCTTTAGCTTATTCTTATTCCTAGTAGAGACTAAAAGGTAAAGGGAAAGATTAATCAGACTTGACAGGAAAGCTACTGACTATCTCTCCTGATTGAGAAGAAGGTAAAGACAGACTACTTGATCTGCTGCTCCTCCTGACCCTGTCCTTTGAGGAGTGAAAGAAGGTTCAGTTCTACATCTCTCTTGCGTTGAGTCTTTGTTTACTGTGAAAGAAAGGAGAAGAGAAAAGAAGGTTCGTTCAGTAGTCAAGGATAATTAATAAGGAGGGAGGGAGGGAGTCTTTGTTTACAGGAGCGAAGCAAGTAGTGAGAGTAAATTCATTAGCTGCTTTACCTAGTGTTTTAATAAATAGGTCCATAAGTCTCATTCATCTTTCTTACGGGCAGTCGAGTAAAAGAGTGTTTGAAGGAAAAGGTTGGTTTTCGGGTTCTTCTTCTCATCCAGCCAGCCGCTTCACTTACCTTCCTTGTTCAAGAGTGAAATCAGGTTCAGTTCGTGAAGTAGTTCAGGCTAATTAATGTTTCGTCTTTCCTTTCAACACTTTCAGAATAAGGATCTTGAATAATATGCTTTACCTTGTTCAATCAGGAAATGGAATTAATTGCTTTACCGGTAGGGAGAGGATAATGAGTCTTGTTGAGTTGAGTCTTTCAAAGCTGCTGCTAATGAATGAATTTACGCTCCTGTAAGCTATTTGCATTCTCCTTCACCTTGGCTTCTTGATCTGATCTTTGCTTTCCTTTGATTCCTCCTAAAGACTCTTCAAATGGAAGAAAGATTTGCTCATTCACCTGCCTGCCCCTTTGACGATATTCCCTTCGCTTCTGGAACAGTAAACAAAGAGAAAGACTCTTTATTCATGAGAGTTTACAGTTCAACGAGAGGAAAGAAAAGCAAGAAAGAAGCTCGACTTGAAGAGGCCTGGCGAGACTGTAAAGGAGACAAACGGGTTCCCTCGTTCAAGAGTTTAATCAGCTTGGTTCCTTCAGTAGTTCAGGAGCGAAGTGAGTAGTCAGACAAGGAACCGGGGACAAGAGAGTCAATTCAATTAGTTAGAATAGGGGAAGGAGAATTAATTCCTCTTTCTTCTTCTTCTCATCCAGCTTACCTATACCTAGTTCAACCCGAGGGAAATCAAAGAGCTACTCAACCAACCAACCCATTTACCTCGTTAAAGAAGAAATAGGTGAAGCAGGATAATTTAATTAGGCTTTCGGCCGAGGTTACTGTTCAAGCAGAAATAGGTGACGGTTCCCGGTCTCTTTCTTCCTTCATTTTCTTCTTCCGCATACATACATCTTACTCTTTCTCTTTTACCTTGTTCGTTCAATCAGGTTAATCAGTAATAGTACAGGAACGCAGACGAAGACAGAGTGAAAGAAGGTGAGTTTAGTAGTGAAGGAGAATGAATAAGTAAAGGAGTAGAGATCTTAGAGTGAAGGAGAAGAGAAAGAATTCATCGTCCTGTTTACCTTGTTCTCGAATAAAGAGAAGCGCAGCAGCAACCGAGTTTACAGTTCAAGAGAAGGGAGAGGTTCATGAATAAAAGAAGGAATGAATAAGGATCAAGAGAATAGACAGAATAAATAGGTTCAGGTGAATGAAGGAGTTTCCCGAGTCTTTGAATAGTTCAACCCTCGTTCAAGAGTGAAAGAAGTAGGATCAGTCTAATCAGTCTTCTCTTGCTTCATCAGTCTTTCCTTCCGGTTCAGTAGCCCAGGCAATAGAGGTTCAGTAGCTCTTTGTCGGTTTCTTCTTCTTTGAATGAATTTACTCGACTAGAAAGGTTCTATATCTTTTCTTTCCGTTGGTTGAGTCTTGAAAGACTATAGGTTCCTTCCTCTTATGCAGTTACTTTTCCTATTTATTCAAAGACTGTAAAGGAGCTTGAGGTTGAGTCTGACAGTTTACTCTCATTCATCAATATTTAGTCTTTTTTCAATCAAGAAATAGAGTGTCCGGGAAGAGAAAGAATGTTTTATATCCTTCTGGGAAGGGGTTCTTTACATTGAGTAGCTCGGGGAATATCGGTTAATATATAAGTGTAGGGAGTTGGAAGTGTAAGTAGGTAGGGAGTAGGTAGTTGTAAGTGAAAGTAGATATGGAGTAGGAAGTGAAAGTATGGAGTTGTAAGTCTTTGAAGGTGAAGGTGAAGTAGCTAGCTAGCTTGATCTTTCGTCTTTACTTGTTCAAGCAAGAAGAGAAGTGCGTTCAGTAGTTATTGATCATGTAGGTTGACGAATCGTAAAGGGAAGAAGCAGCTTTACACCTTCCTCCTGAAATCAGTAGTCTTATATCGAATCCGTTCTTTCTTTAGTCTAAGGAAGTAGTTTCGGATTGACTTGTTCAAGAAGAGTTGTACTGGTTACGGAGAGAAGCGGTAAGACTACTAGCCTCTTTCAGTCTTGACTTTCTCTTTCATTTGCTGAGTCTTGGCTTGAAACACTTGCTTGATGAATAAGGTAAATCAGGGAAGTAGTGATTGAGTGAAGTAGAATGAATCTTTCGGCTTGACTTTCTTCAACACTTCCTCCCCTCAATGTAAAGGTAAAGAAAGCATAGGATAGGGCAAGGAGAATGAATCTTACCGACAGTCAAGGTTCAGGAGAGAAGTGATAGTTTACGAGGTTAAGGCAATTCCATTATGAGAACGATAGATAGGTTCATCGACGAAGACACTTCGTCAGGTTCCGGGGCAGGGGTTCTCTTTGGCTTTTACCTTGTTCAATCAGGGAGTCAACTCTCATGAATAAGGAGTCTTGCCTTACTGGTCCGGTTCAGGTTTCTTCTTCTTTTCTTTGAGAAAGGGAAACTCTAACTAACTACTCTAAGCTTTCTTTCCTTTGATTCTAGAACTGTAAACTCGGATAGTCTTTGGGTTGGTTTCGCTTTCTTCTTCTTTGATAAAGGTAAGGGGTCCGGGGAAGGGAATGGAATTGTAAGACCCTGAGGACTTATGTGTATGTTTTGGAATTGTGAGACCTAAGAAGGAGCGAAGCTATGAGACCGAGTTTACGAGGCGAACGAGCGAAGCTGCGAAGACCGAGAGGGAGAGGAGCGAAGCTGTGAGACCGAGTTTACTAGGCGAACAAGCGAAGCTGCGAAGACTGGAAAGGAGAGGAGCGAAGCTGTGAGACCAAGAGGTCGAATGAGCGAAGCTGCGAAGACCGAGAGGGAGAGGAGCGAAGTTGTGAGACCCTTATAATGGGCGAACGAGCGAAGCTGCGAAGACCAAGCTGTAGAGGCGAAGGAGCTGATCTTCCTGTTACGGTTTAGGAGAAAGAAGAAATAGGGTCTGGAGCTTGACCTTCTTCTTGACTGACTTTTCCGGAGAAAGACTAACTACTTACTATGTTACCTCCTTCAATCAAGGAAAATAGCCTCAAAAGGGAAAGTCTCAATTTAATAAGAACTGGTCTTTACACAAGTTCAATCAGGTTCCGTCATTCATAAGGTTCGTTCCGGATCAGGTTCTTTCCTTCTTTCTTTGTTCCTGTTACGGTCAGGGTTTCGTTTCATTCAGTAGTAGCTCCGGGAATATAGGTGAAGGGGAACTCTCATTCATCCTGAGTAGAGTGTTTACAGTTCAGGGAGAGTGAGTTCAAGCAAGAAAGGAGAAGAGAAAGAATACTTCAACCCTCCCTTCTTTACTGTTCAGGGAGAGAGAGTAAAAGAAAGGATGAAGCAAGAGCAGTTCCTCAATAAATAGGTGAAGGAGAAGATCAAGAAGGTGAGTTCAGTAGTTCAGGAGTGAAGAAGAATGAATTCATCTTTCGAACATCCTTTCATTTGTTTACAGTTCAAGAATAAATAGGTGAAGCAGCTTTACCTTCTTCTCCGCCCGCCAGCCCCTTTACTTACCGAGTTCAATCAGGGAGAGGAGCGAAGCAACGAGAACGCAAGAGAGAGGATCGGAGTTTACTGTTCAATCAGTAGGATCAGGATAATGAGTCCGACAGTGAGACTCGAACGAAGAGGATTTCATTGACTCAACTGTATAAGAGACTAGCGTATAAGGTGAAGGGAATGAAATTGTTCAACCGAGGTGTAGAGGCGAATGAGCTACGCAACGAAGACGAGAAGAGGAGAGCAGCAATGAGACACACCACACAAGAATAGTTTCTTGTTTACAGTTCTTCAAGTGATTGAGTTACGGGTTCCGGGTCAGGGGCGAATACGCTCGGAGAGGCAATTCCATTGTTCAACCGAGTTGTTGTAGAGGGGCAAGGTCAGTAGGATCAGTCTAATTCATCTTGTCTGTCTCCCTGATTGTTGGGTTCGGCTTTGTTTACAGTCTTTGCTTTGAGAAAGGTCATATCGGAAAAGGTAAATGAGTTTACCTTATTCAAGAATAGTATAAGTTCAGAGAAAGGTGTTTACAGTTCTTCAAGTGATTGAGTTACGGGGCAAAGAGACCGAGGGAAGGAAAGAAGGCGGAGTTCTCGAATAGCTTGACCTGATTCTCATAACTCACAATCACATTAGGTAATAAAGATCAGTTACAGTTCCGGAGCTCTGCAATGAAACCGATAGGTGAATGAGCCGGAGAATTCATAAAGAGTTGAGTCTTAGTTTACCGTTCGTTCAATCAAAGAGCTACTGAACGAACAAGTCGTCCGTCGACAAGAAAGAGAGCTGATAGGTGATGAAGGAGCGAAGCAACGAAACCCAGTAGGATAGGGGCAGGGGAAGGAGAATGAAGAAGAGGGAAGGTTTTCTCTTTCTTTCGTCTTCACTTCCAGTTCACTTTCATTCATAAAGAGTTGAGTGTTTACAGTTCCGGTTCCGTCATTCATTTACTCGACTGGAAAGTCTCATTCATCTTTCATTCTCATTCTGTAAAGGGATAGGCTTGAGGTTTCGTCTTGACTGACAGTTCAGGAGAAAGAATCAATCAATAGGTTCAGTAGTTTACCGTGAAAGAATTAGTTAGGGAGTGAAGTTAGGTACGGAGCTCCGCTGCTCTCCTGTCAAGCAGCTCAGGAATTGACTCTCTTTTGTTCCGGTTCAGGCAATGGAAGTGCGAGACCAAGTTGGAGAGGTCACGGGGAAGGAGGTAAGTCGAATTCTTGCTTGAGTTCAGTGTTTACAGTTCGTTCAAGAAAAGAGCTACTGATACTGAATATGCTTTACCGAGGGAAAGAAGAAAGAGGCAATGGAATTGCTCAAGTGATTGAGTTCAGGGGAAGGAGTGAGAAAGAGTTGTAAGTCTTTCAAAGAAGGAATCGGATGACGAATCGGAAAGGGAAGAAGCTGTGAGACCTTTACCTCCAGAAATCAAGGAAAATAGCCCTCAATCAAAATAGACAGAGGATAGGATTTAATAAGAAATGGTCTTTACAGGAAAAAGAGTGAGAACGAAGTAGGAGTCTTTGTCTTTAGTTTCGTCTACCTTTATTCAAACACAGTAAGGATAGGGAGGATTGACTTCCGGAGCTTGAGTGAACGAAGTAGCTCAGAGCATAGAAGGTGAGGGGGAAGGAGTGAGACCTTGTTTACCTCCTTCTGGTCAGGGAATATCGAAAAAGCTGAATGAGGAAGTTGCTCGACTGTCAAGCTACTAATGAATGGACGAGACTGGAAAGGAGAATGAGTCTTGAGTAGAGTGTTTACTGTTCTGAAAGTGATTGAGTTCCTTATTATGGACTATTTTACCGGGGTGGATGGAACTCTAATTAATTGACACAGCTTTAACGAATGAAAAAGAGAGAGAAATGGACTCAAATCCCAGGCAAGTATATAAACTAAATCAGAAATAGTCTTTACAGGAAAAAGAGTGAAAGAGTCTTGTCTCCCTTCCCTGAAAACACTTACAACTCTCTTTCCTCTTGAGTTAAGTCTGGCTGGCTGCTAAGGAGCGAAGGAGCTCTCCCCGAAGAGTATAAGAGTGAAAGAAGGTGGCCGGTTGAACTATCTCTTTTCTTTACTAGACTGGACAAGGATAAGATTGAATGAATTGACTCTCTTCTCATATCGGTTCATGGGCAGGAGAAAGAAGCCGGCCGAGGGGAAGGTTCCTTCCTGATTGAATTAATTTACTCTTTCAAACACACTGGTAAAAAAGGAGAAGTAGCTCAGGTCCTAGAGTCCGGTTCAGGGGAATGAGTGAAAGAAGGTGTCCGGTTTCACTATCTATTTGATTTCCTCGACGGTAAAGGAATAGAGTGAGTATAAGGAGCGAAGCGCAGCAACTCTACCGATAGGGAATCAGTGAAAGAATCTAATCTATAGGTTCAGGCAAGGTTAATTAAGAAATAAAGGGGAAGGGGCAGGTTCATGAGTTTACAGTTCAATCCGGCAAGAACAGAAAAGAGACCGTAAGTCCAGGCCAGGACAAGAGCAAAGACCAAGACAGAGTGTTTGAGCTGTTTTCAACAAAGAAGGAGAGGAGGGTTTCCCGAGTTAGTTGGTTGTAGAGGCTAATGAGCTAAGAGCTGCTCGACGAGAAGAGGATCAGAGTGAAAGAGGGTTCCTAAAGTAGTGAAGGAGAAGGAATAAGGAGCTCAGGCAGCTCGACCGATAGGGAGAGGAGCGAAGGCTGTGAGACCAAGTTTACGAGGCGAACGAGCTTCGACAGTGAGACCGATAGGGAGAGGAGCGAAAGCTGTGAGACCGAGTTTACGAGGCGAACGAGCGAAAGCTGTGGGACCAAGAGGGAGAAGCTGTGAGACAAAATAAAGCGAAGGAGTTCACTCTCATTCATCTTTAGTCTTGACAGTTAATAAATAAATAGGTGACGGTTCAATCGCTGATCATCCTGCCCATTTACTTCCTGTTTAAGGTCAGGGAATATCACAGAAAAGGTGCAGGTTCTTCTTCAACAAATAGTAGCCGCTTTACCGAGGGAAATCAGTCAACAAAGGAGAATGAGAATCCAACCAGAGTATTGATTACTGTTCTTCTGGGGAGTAAGTAAATGAATTAATTAGCTCCTTTAGCTGCTTGACCAGAGAGTCCCTCAAAGAGTGAAAGCAAGAAAGGAGAAAAGAAAGAGCTGTGCAAGTATAGGTCAGCTAATAGAATAGATTCAGTATTACAAAGAAAGAAGGTAAGTAGGTTAGGAGTGAAAGAAAGCAAGGAAAGAAGCTGACTGATAGTTTACGACGAGTTCCATCAGTCAACAAAGAAAGGAAAGGGGAATGAATCTTCTCTTCCTGCAGTCTAAACTTACTTACGGTGAAGGAGCTCTGCTGTGAGACATATAATGGGCGAAGGCATGAGACCGATAGGGAGAGGGAATGGAATTGTGAGACCGCCCCAGGTGAATGAGACTTCTTGTTTCGTCTCCTTAAACCTGACTCAAAAGAAGAAGAATCAGAATAAATAGGGGAAGTATTTCATCAATAAGCTAAATAGGTTCAGGGAAGGGATTGAATTAATAAGGAGATTGATCTTTTATTTTCTTCGTTTACCCTCCTGGCAAGTGAAGGCAAGGGAATATCGTATAAGGAGCATCCAGCCTATTGACCTTGTTTACTGTTCAAGAATAGGGGAAGGATCAAGATCAGAGAAAGAATCAAACACCTACCTAGTTACCGGGTTCAATCAAGCAAGAATAAATAAAGAGGAGCGAAGCAATGAGAAACCCTAAAATAGTTAGTTCAACCCTTGTTTACAGTCGAGTAAATTAATTAGCTGCTTTAGCTGCCGGAGAGTCAGTCAAAGAGTGAAAGCAAGAAAGGATCAGAGAATAGTCTTTCCCGAGTTCAAGAGTTCAATGACCCAAAACATAGGGTAAAGCATCCATTTTAATCAAAAAAATAGGGGAACGATACACTTTTGAATCAAAAAAATAGGGTAAAGATACACTTTTGAATCAAAAAAATAGACAGAAGATAGAATTAGAAATGAAATGGTACTTACAGTCTCATTCAAAAAGAAATAGGTTCCGGAATCTTGAGTTTCGTCTTTGTCTTTGTTTCGTCTCCCTTTATTCTTGAACTGTAAAGTCTCATTCACAGATAGTCTTTCCTTCCAGTTCCCTCTCATTCATCTTTCGTCTTTCCTTCCAGTTCAGTCTCATTCATCTTTCGTGTTTACTCCCTTCAAACACACACTTACAACTCTTTCTTGTCTTGCTTTCGGCTTGACTGACGAGTTCGATCTGGTTTTCTTTTCGCTTAAATAACAAAACAAGGGAGTGTTTGAATTTCCTTTGTTTGTTGACGGCCGATATTTTGCTGCTTTTGTTTTGGCTTTTAATTTGCCTCAAAGTTCCAGAGTTGGTTCGATCCCCCTTTCCATTCTTTCACTGACAAAACCGACCTTGAAATTTGACTTAACGAGAAACGACTTCGACTTGACTGACGAACAATCAATCGAACGGGTAAGGCTAAGCCTATTCATAATCCCTATTCAAATTGCTTGCTTGACTGATTAAGAGAGTTTGGACGGGAGAAGAGGCTTTGATGACGAAACGAAGGTACAAAGTGTATTTCTCATGGCCCTCCCAATAAATCATTTTTTTGCTATAGGAGCATAAACACTAACCATTTTTTTAGAATACCTGCAGGCGCCCCGGTAAAACAGGTTTGATTCATTTTCCACGTGGGGAAGCATAAAAGGAAAGCGGTCCCTTACCTTCCCTGATTTAAGGCGGCGGTGATAGGCTAAGAGAAAGAGATTCCTCTTGCTTGGTGGAGGACTACCTCGGGAATGAATGGACATGACCTTTCGTATACTAGGATTGAAGAGCCAGGGGTAAAGCCTTCACAGACTTCCATTGATAAGGCGTGCGGTGATTGATATAGGGTCAGTCAGTGTGCCGGTTCTCCGGATCATAGAGGGGGTCTTCCCATTAGTCAGGGATATACTTGGTTGGTTGGTATCCTGATTCACCCGGGGAGGAATTTCTTGGATGTCGAGTCAGTTCGAAAGCCAGTCCCCACAGGAGCATAAATAAAGCGAGCAGGGCCAGTAGTAGATCCAGGATCAGTACCCTTCTCAGTTCTATACCCAGCAGGAGCAGCAGAAACGAAGGTTGAAGCATCACTAGAGACATAGGTGGGAACATATATATTATGATTCACCAGTAGCATCTAAGTAAGCTGCATACCTTCCTGTAGCCGCTTCAGTCCTTTCTGTTGTTGGAGCAGTTAATTAAGCACTTGAAGTTGACCGATAGCGATGCTGGTAGATCTGCTACCTACGCCTTTGCTTGCCTTTCCGGCCTATAGCTTTCCCCCTTTGCCGGGTGGTATCGCTCTCTAAATGCTGGGTCTACTGTTGCTGAAACTACTTGTTCAGGGTAAACCATAGGAACTACTGCATCTGTCTCTGCCACTAATGGATCATATGCAGCTCTAGCCTCTGCTAGCTCTAAGTAATCTCTTTTCTCTCTATTTTCAGGTCTGCAAGAGAGCTGATGTTGGTATTCGAGCTAAAGCTCCTAGAATCACTCTTGATAAAAGGCACTCGAGCAACTAGCTTCTGTTATTTCAAACAGCTAAGACTGGTATTTACCCTTATGGCATTTAACTGACATTCTACCATTGAAAGAGCGGATACTTGCATTCGAAGAACTGATACAAAGATTGAAGAATTCCTGGTACTAGCAGTTCTTTCCTTTTAAAGAGAGAATGTTGAAGGCAAGTAAAGCACTAAGACAAAGCAGCAATAAGACAAGTTTAAGACAATCGGCGGTAATGGCACCTTACTTAGAAAAGGCGGGGGTATACCCTTCAACACAAAGCTTATGGAGATTGAACTGGCTTTCTTAGTGAGAGCTAGCTTTAAGGCTAACTAGCGAGTAGTTGCATAAAGTAGTCAGTCACTAGGTTCAGCAGTATATTCTTTTGATCCAAACCCCGGGACTTCCATCCGCCAGCAACAGGCCTAAGCAGGCTGCGTAGCTTTCAGATTCCCGTATGAGTAGCCTTCTTCTTTCTTACTTCCGTCTGTGATTTCGTGCCATTTTCAGTAGTTCCTTAGCTTAGTCAAGTAGGGATGGGGGGCTGATAAGCCGTAAACAAGCATTATATAATGAATCCAGGGCGTAAGTCAGAATAGAATCTCAGTCTTTTCCAAGCCATCAGGTGAGGTCAATCTGATTATCTAGTCTTTTAATTAAGTGTTCTCTACTCGCAGCCTGACTCCGCTGCTCGGCCTAAGGAGAAGTTAGACTTGTCATCAACATTGGTAGCAGGGTTCTCTTTGGGTAAGTACCGAAAAATGGAAAGGAAGTATGAACTGTTTATGTAGGAGTAATTCAGAAAAAAGCAGTGATTGGTGATGGAAAGATCATACCGATAGGAGAAAACGCTTTCTTCTCTTATTCACAATTTCTAGTTAGAAAAAGTTCCAGCGTAAAAAGACTATACTAGCAGCGCTTATTCCAAGATGGATATTGCAGTGCTTACTGATTCAATCACAGCTGATACGCATTCAATTGCAAACAGAACACTGGTTAATTAAACTGTTAGCAAATCTGTACCCCTAGCGGCCTATTGTGACGTAGCTGATTCTAGACCAGCCGATGAAATTGCAGCTACTTCGAAAAGCCTATGACGGCGGGTAAAGGGACCGGCTTCCCAGAAAGGTTAATGCCCTAGGATTGGACTCATCCCCAGTTTCCACAGATGGAGGGGCGAACTCCTCAACAAAAGAGGTGGCATCTCCTTCTACTTACTTTGGATACTCACTCAGGCCTTTAAAGGGAAAATACTGAAACGAGTTTGAGCGGCCAGGTCTTCCTTCTTGGCCTTGGAAGTTCCAGGGTCTATCTTTCTAGTAAGGCTGGACGTAATATCTACTTCCTGATATGAATCCAACAACTGATCACGTGCATGTATCCGAAGGACCGATTACAAGAAGCAAGGTTAAGAAGATTCAAGAGGCCTATACATTGCATCTTCAAAAGCTAGCTCGTGTACCGGTTGAAACAAAGACTTTTGAGCCCAAAAATCTTTATAGCATTAGCATATCAAATCAAGAAGATTGACTGATATTGGAAAGTAATTAGAAGAGTTGCCTTTGGTAGTTGAATTACCAATTAAGGAAATTATTAATGCCTTATTTGCTTCAATTTATATTTAATAGCAATTATTAAAAGTTTGTATGAATTTCCTTATATTCTTCAATTTGTATTTAATAGCATTTATTAGCATTTATTAGTGGTTGGTGGCTGAACTTTATTTTGTTAGGGTTATCTTTTGAGCCTATTTAAAGGCATGTAATACTCATGTTTGGGGGATTTTGGTTGAATACAGAAAAAACCTTTGCGTTTTCTTAATACCCTTTTGGTGTTATTCTTTTTCAAATCTTGCTTTAGGTTTGATGTTTAAACCGATTCATTGAATTAGTTTTGATCAAGCTAATTCTGGAGTGAATTGTCTTGGTATCTAAGAGTGACCATCATAGATTCCAAGTTCGATCTAAGAGTCATTCATCTTCTAACCAGCTCTTGGTTGGAATCAATCCGTTAAGTTAGCTTTCTCTGTGAGCGTTTTGCAAGGATTCTAGAAGGACCTCTAGCTTTGCAAATTCCAGCATTGTTGCAGCTTATCATTTGGTATCAGAGCATTTGGTCGACGTTCTTTGGCCGCTCTAGAGGTGAAATATTTTTATTGTTATTTTTTTTGTATCAATTTTTTTTCTCTCTCAGATTATAGAAAAAAAAAAAAAGAAAAAAAAAATCAGTTCTGAGAGAAAAAAAAATATATATATTCAGTTCTTATCATTTATTTTCAAGCTCTTGATCCTTGAGATACTAGTCTTAGCTTGTTAGAATTGATCGTTGAATTGGTTATAATCAAGCTTAAAGCAAGATTGCACCAAAAAAAAAAAAAAAAAAAAAGCCAGCCTTTACATTCTTGACCTAGTACCAAAAGCCTACCTTTGAGTGTTAAACACGAGTGTCCCTGAGTGAAATTTTTGTGAGAAGTGTGGTGAGGTCCCTTGATAACAAAATGTCACATAATGGAGAAGCAGTACCACCAGTACCAGATCTTAATACAACCATTCTTCAAGCAATTCAAGGTATGATGGAAATGATGATGGAAGATAGACAAGAAAGAAGAGCGCAACAACAAAGACAAGAACGAACATTACAAGAAGATGAAGGTATAGTAGTACAAGAAAGACAAGTTGATGGTAGATGGAGAGGAAGAAATAACCATGCAACTATTATGCAACCTAGAAGGATGGAAAGAGTACATGAAGATAGAGATGGAGGAGTTAAACTCAAAATCCCACCATTTTGTGGAACGGCAGATTCTGAGGCATACTTGCAGTGGGAAAGAAAGATAGAGCATGTGTTTGATTGCAACACCTATAGTGAAAATAAGAAGATGAGACTTGCTATTGCCGAATTTACCAATCATGCTGGTGATTGGTACCAACATCTCAAATCTGAGAGAAGAAGAAAAGAGGAGGATCCAATAGAGACATGGGAAGAACTTAAAGAAGCCATGAGAAAAAGGTATGTTCCAAAACATTATGAAAGAAATTTGAAAACTAAATTGCAAGGTTTGAGGCAAGGAACAAAAAGTGTGGCGGAATATTATCAAGAGATGGAAACTATGATGGAAAGAGCAAATGTTAGAGAAGAAGAAGAAGATACCATGTCTAGATTCCTTGGAGGCTTGAATCGAGAAATTGCTCATCTTGTTGACAGAAATCCACCACCATATCTGGAAGACATGTATCATTATGCTCTCAAAATTGAAGACCAATTGAAGGAAGAAAAAGAGCATTCAAAAAGGTACACATCACGAACT
Source organism: Cucurbita pepo subsp. pepo (assembly GCF_057944985.1). Taxonomy (NCBI): domain Eukaryota; kingdom Viridiplantae; phylum Streptophyta; class Magnoliopsida; order Cucurbitales; family Cucurbitaceae; genus Cucurbita; species Cucurbita pepo. The sequence continues at coordinate 5,426,836 of NC_141812.1, forward strand.
AACACCTTTTCAAATTCTAAAACTTGGAACAAGGATAGTTTTGTGAATAGAAATGAATCAATGTCACCAAAAGAAAAGTTTGTGGCTGCTAAAAGAGTGGAGGCTGAGAGTTCCATTGGTAAAAAGAATGAAGCTTCAAAGACGGTAAAGGAGAAGTCTAGTTCTATTCAATGTTGGAAGTGCAAAGGGTTTGGACACATGAGCAAAGAGTGTGTTAATAAAAAAGTTATGGTGATAAGGAATGGTATACTTGATTCAGATGATGAATGTGAGGATCATGACTCACAGCTTGTGGAAGAAATCGCAGCATATGATGATGAGTATGTTGAAAAAGGTAATTCCATATCTTTGATCACAAGAAGGGTACTCAATGTTCAAATCAAGGAAGAGAAATTTGAAGATCAAAGGGAAAACTTGTTCCACACAAGATGTTTGGTCAAAGGAAACCCATGCAACTTGGTGATTGATAGTGGAAGTTGCACAAATGTGGTAAGCAGCTTCCTTGTAAAAAGACTTCAACTTTCTGTCCATCCCCATCCAAAACCATACAAACTTCATTGGTTAACAAACAAAGAAGAAATTAAGGTGAATTCCCAAGCTCTTATTTCTTTTACTCTTGGAAGATATAAAGATGAAGTTCTTTGTGATGTCGTACCAATGCATGCGGGGGACATCTTATTCGGCCGACCTTGGCAATATGATAGAAAGGTAACATTTGATGGTTTGATGAACAAGTATACTTTTACTTTGTGTGGGAAGAAATTTAATTTACTTCCATTGTCTCCATATGAAGTACATTGTGACCAATTGAGATTGGAGAAGAAAAGAAAAGAATATGAAGAACAACAGTGGAGAGAAGAAACTAAGGTAAAGGTGAGAAAAAAAAAAGTGAGGAAAAAAAAAACAATATTCAGTTCTTGTCCGGAAAGAACGAAGAATTTGATTTGAGGACAAATCCTTTTAAAGAAAGGGGGGATGATATGAATCCAACAACTGATCACGTGCATGTATCCGAAGGACCGATTACAAGAAGCAAGGTTAAGAAGATTCAAGAGGCCTATACATTGCATCTTCAAAAGCTAGCTCGTGTACCGGTTGAAACAAAGACTTTTGAGCCCAAAAATCTTTATAGCATTAGCATATCAAATCAAGAAGATTGACTGATATTGGAAAGTAATTAGAAGAGTTGCCTTTGGTAGTTGAATTACCAATTAAGGAAATTATTAATGCCTTATTTGCTTCAATTTATATTTAATAGCAATTATTAAAAGTTTGTATGAATTTCCTTATATTCTTCAATTTGTATTTAATAGCATTTATTAGCATTTATTAGTGGTTGGTGGCTGAACTTTATTTTGTTAGGGTTATCTTTTGAGCCTATTTAAAGGCATGTAATACTCATGTTTGGGGGATTTTGGTTGAATACAGAAAAAACCTTTGCGTTTTCTTAATACCCTTTTGGTGTTATTCTTTTTCAAATCTTGCTTTAGGTTTGATGTTTAAACCGATTCATTGAATTAGTTTTGATCAAGCTAATTCTGGAGTGAATTGTCTTGGTATCTAAGAGTGACCATCATAGATTCCAAGTTCGATCTAAGAGTCATTCATCTTCTAACCAGCTCTTGGTTGGAATCAATCCGTTAAGTTAGCTTTCTCTGTGAGCGTTTTGCAAGGATTCTAGAAGGACCTCTAGCTTTGCAAATTCCAGCATTGTTGCAGCTTATCACTTCCCCTTGTTTGTGGAGTGAAGTGGGATGTGAAAGGTACAAAGAAAAGTGAACCGTAGGATCTCGTCTGACTTACTACACACCTAACGTCCGTCAAAGCTCAAAAATCCTCCTGCCCCGGCTACTAGACCAGCTCTGTCTCCATTAGTTCTAGTTTCAGTGTCAGCAACCATCTCATTCTAAAATACAGCTACGTTTAAGTCACCATCTACATCAGTGCCAGAGAGAGCTCCGGCTTCTTACAAAGTGATACCGCACAAGGAATTCCGTCACATCCGCTGGGTGACGCAATCTCTCTTATTGGACACAAATATGGCTATGTCCCTTCTTCTGGATATGAAAACTAGTAGTCTTGCTGTGTAGATCGGTTCCACTTACGGCTGGGGAGAGTGAAGAGCCTTCTGCCGTCTTCCTTCTAGCAGTATTCCTTTAAGCCTTATCCATACCAGGAGATGCAGATGATGGAAATGGAGCTAGAGAAGATATAGGAGAGCGCGAATAGCTTTCTATGGGGAAGGTGATGTCTTATAAGGACTAGCCCTCTAGCCTTCTTTCGTTGAGATGATAAAGCTGTCTTAGTCCCATCATCACCCAACGTGATACTTTCTACTCTGTCAGCAGCATCGGATACAGTAACTGGAAGCGAACCTCTCAGTAAGCCTTGAAGAGCAAATTGTCGACGGACGACTTGCTTCCTTCTTGTGCTTCTTCCTTCTATCTAGTAAGATTCTGTCTTTCCTTCTTTCTTTAGGGACCTCAAGTGCTACCTATTTCTCGGTGATCTTTTGATTCATTCCTTCCTTCAGGCCTGGTTTTGAAGAAAGAGAATAAGGGATAAGACTGTGACTTAGCGTCAAGGCCAATATCCGTACCAGAAAGCTGTCCCCGGAACAACCAGACCCACCACCATTCACTGCATTGGTCCCAAACTTCTTTTTTGATTGAGGGAGCATTTCCTGGTCCACACCTTGTAATTTGCGACTGGATATCTTAGTAAATTGAAGAAGTGCTGGGCTCAGACTCAGCTGTGATCAATCTTCAAGTTCGATTCATTTTCACGGGAAGAGTTCAACCTCAATACCGAAAGTAATGGTAGTATAGGAAGAATCAGAGGATGAGAATGAGGAAGTAGAGAGCAACCAATCTTCTTGTAGTGGAGTTGAGACCTTTATATCTTTCTTGATCCTCGATTTCTCTTTCAGCGGTCTGAGAATAGAGAAGAAGGAGGTGCCTTCCTGTCAAAGCATAGTTCTTATCCTTCTGGTAGCCAATCAGAATGAACCCAGAGCTATCAGTGACATCAGCCTTGATGGATAAATGAGCCTTGCTTTACTGACCTCGCACCGAGTAAGTTTTGCCTTTGTCGACATCGTCCTGGTCCACCCCAAAAAGAAAGGTCAATCGAACAAAAGATAAGAACTCTCTCTTCCTTGATAGAGCCGATTCTACTACCTCTTACCGGTTTACTGATCACATGCTGCTTATCAGAGTAGAAGTTGTATCACTAATAGCGGATGTTTGAACATCTTTAGGAGTTGAGTAAGAGCCCATCATCTCCTTCTTCAATGAGAGAGGACTCCACCCTACACGGTATGGTTTGTTACGGCACGGCTCGGAATAGCAAGGTATCAAGTAGTTGATGTGATATCAAAAGTGAGAGATTGGTAAAGTCAAGTGTTATAAGTATGGGTATGGAGGAAGCAGCCGAAGCAGATCCCTAAAAAGAAAAAGTCAATCCTTCTGGTGTGGCTTAACATTAGGAAGTTCGTCTAGAATGTGCTTTTAGAGAGGCGTTGATCTTGCTCCGCTATTCGGCTTAAGTCAGGGAAGGTTGAATCAGAGTCAGTCCATTCCAGTCCGTCCTTCCAAGCAAAGAAGCCAAGGAATAGCACGTTTGTGATCTAGTTCCTACCTTAACGCACTCCAAGTGTAGTTGCCAGTGTAGCAGTAGTTCCTTTCTTTTCAAGCCTTGCCAGCTGCTACTTTTCTTTCTAAGTCAGAAAGTACTTTACAGGATCGAGCGTAATAAGTGTAACGTGTTTACCAGCAGGACTCACTCTTCTTTCAAGTCAAGGCTGTCTACCAGTTAGTTGTATTCATTCTGTCCTAATCAAAAGGATATATATACTTCTCTGGGGTGTGAGAACTCCTTCTCATGAATAAACTATCTGCTTTAAAACAGTCGATCGTGTATGCGACAGCTTGAAGAAAACTTCGATTCGTCATCACCGTTGCATCCAACCTCGGTCTTTTTTGCACAACACAAGGGAGTTAGTTGAACCGATTTCAAAGGCTTGATAAAGCTTTGGCATGACCCGCGTGGGAAGGTTAGCAAGGGAAGGAGAAGACGACGACGGATGTTTAGTGCTATGGTCTGATGGAGAACTCGGATGAGAACGTTGGAGGAACAGAACTCATTGTCTCGTTACGCTTCGATGACGCTACAGATCTTGAGTCAGAAAGATGAGGGGAAAATGGCCGGCGAGGTCACTTTCTTATCCTAAAAGGAATGCCACTAGTTAGACTATCAGCTTGCTTCTCCTAATGCCAACACCAAGAAGAAGGTCGTTTACGCGCTTAACTTGCATTGGCAACGTCGGCCGGCCTATCTATATCCAACGTGAGAGAGACCAATTTCCTTAGTTAGAAGGAAGGCGTTCTCGAGACATAGCTTTCTAAGTAGAATCCGAAATCCCAGCGATTACCAGGTGACCCATTAACTAATCTTTCTGACAACAGCTAAGCTTCCTAGGTGCCGTGTGAAGCTGCTACCCGGAAAGACTAATCAATGGTTGACTCTGAAATGACACGTTGAAAGTCTTGTAAATGAAGAAAAAGCGCTGCTATTCTCTAAAAAGAACCTTCCTTCTATACGTCAAGACTCTTCCTAGTTCGTGCTACTTTAGAATACATCTACACCGAAGGAAATATTGAATTTCATTGTCCTTCCTGGCCATGAAAGAATACCCAAATATGCCTGAAAGATAAGAAGTCAAACAATCAAGGTAGGGATTGTTGGCTTGGAACTCGAGCAGTCTCCCCTCATACACCGGGAAGGCTTCTAGCTTCTCTGCCTGAAGGAGCTTTTGGCAGTGAGTCGAAAGTCTTTAGTGAGAAGCCCTCTCCTATCTAGGACTATTTCCACTCTTCCCTGAGTGCCAAAAAAACAGTGCTAAGGTAGCGCTCACAGCGAGAGCCCAGCTTACTATTATTCCTACCCTAATGTGTCAAGAAGAGAATAGGTAGTACAGGTCAACAAGCCAGCATAGCTATATCTAAGGTATCTGGATCAGAAGGTATATCCTACCCCACCAACCCTTCTTGTTCTTGGTTCTTTTGTGCTATCTTTCTATCCTGTTTCCAGCGTTAATGTAGAAGTAGATGGTGTAGAAAGTTTGATTATCTGATTTGATTCAGTGATTTAGCTTGAATCAATCTTTCCTCATTTTCAGGCCCTCTCACTGCCGAGCCTCTTGGAGTGCTTGCTGTGCTAGGGGTTGTATTCCCCAGAAGCCTCCAGGTCCCGTGGGTGGGAAAAGACTTTCTAAATCTTCTGATGATGCGCGGGATTACTAGATTTAGTTGGTGCTTCTACACTCTCCTCTCTCAGGATATGCCGACAAGGTTGGAGGAGCTACTGACTATCCTTATTTTGATTCGTCAACGGATGCAAGAGAGGAAGCTACTGGGGGCAGAGGCAGGAGTACCCGTCTCAGGCGGGAAAAGAGAAGGAACTCAGTATGACCTTTAGCTCGTTGGAAGGAATTCGTAGCGGCATTTACAGTGAAGTAGGATGCTTCGATTCTCTTTCAGTCGACTAAGCGAAGCGGCACATTCCAGCCCGTCCGTATAAGGATTCCTCATCATCTTTCTTATCTGACGTGCTGGCTATCTTATCCTTCCTCCCATCCAGGGTGGCTTACTTTATCGGGTCTTTACAGTAGTGTGTAATAATCAAGTAAGGGCTCTGAGTTCAGTTGTTAGCTAGAACGTCGGTCTACCCAATGTCTAGGGTTCCAATCCTTGTGAGCGTGAAAGTCTGCGAAGTGAGGAGTAGTTCATATTAGTCCACAAAATGGCTTCTTTCTATAGAGGTCTCATTCGGTCCAACAATGAGGAGTTGGTGCAGTAGGTTCGAGCCCTGAGGAAGCACTCTGCGGGGAAGGTCGAGGGGAACGAGGAAGGCGGAAAGAGGGGACTGCGCCCTTTTCCTTTTCTCCCTATCTTCTTGGTGGAAAGACGTACTACTTGCTTACCCAAGCACTTGGGGTCTTTATGGGTTCGGTAAGATAAGTACTTTAAAGAAAGGGCTTTTCGATGTCTGCCCTCAAGGTCAATTGTGCTAGCATCTCGGAAATCTCAGCTAGTTGATGGATAACTGTTAGATAGAAAGTTGCCAATTTGCCAAGGCTGGAGCCATTAGCTGATGGTTAAGGTTAAATACAGTGGACTCCTCCTTGTCTCCCTCATAAAGTAAAGAGGGTTCATGCTGCCTCGGGAACTGGCGGTCTTGGCCATTGTAGGGTAAAGTCTCCCAAGCACCTCGTATGGTAAGCTAGGATTGGAAAAAGTAGGTAATTAAGGCGTAAGCGCAACTCACCATTTCAGCGTACCGTCCCTTCTTCTCACTAAGCCACTTCGTCCCCACGTTTGAACGGAATTTGATTTCAAGCCTTGCCCGAGAATCTTTGCTTGGGAGCACCTTGGTTGAAACTATACCCGAGTCCTTGAAGAAAGAATTTGCCTGACTACATGCGAAAGCTTTTCCTTACGCTGGATTGACAAATCATCCTTTGGGCCACACCCGCACTCGCTGTCAAAGAACTGACTTAAACTTAGTGCTTGCGAGACCGAGGTTCATGAGCAAACAGACCTACAGAAATCAGTCCAATTAAGGAGAAAGAGAAGAAAGACCTATTTACATCCGAAAGGTTCAATTGATTGCAGTAGAGTGAAAGAAGGAAGGAAAGAAAAGAGACAGACACATCGCACTTCTACTTATCCGTGAAGAAATTGAAAAACGGAGATTCTTGAACGGAAACTCTTAGCTGGAGGTCTTTTTTTGAGGAGAAACTCTTGTAAAAGGAATTGACGGGGGCGGGTCGCTTGTAAACCGCTGTTTCAATAGGCGACCATGGAACAATCTCGAAAGAAAAGAACCAGAATTCTTTCTACATCAGACTACCTTTACCCTCGCCCGCCAGAACAAAGAAAAGACGAATTCCAATCTCCAAATCTAAGAAGATCTACACTCCTTCAAAATCTCTCAACTGACGAAATGATTTTTGATTGAAAAAGAGAGAGGGTCGACCAGGCGTTGGAGGCTAAGGTTTCAGGACTCCTTATTTGATTGAAATTCAAAAAACAGCATTTCTTGACGAATCGAAGTTTTCTCAACTTCAAGCTGTAGAGTTCCCAAAAAAATAAATGAAATAGGGCGAGAGAGAGAGAGAGAGAGAGAGAGAGAGAGAGAGAGAGAGAGCCTTCGCTTACCTGCTTAACCGTGCAGAGTATCTTTGGCTTCCGTTGTGGATGGATTCCTTCTTTGTGAAAAAAACCTACTTGCGACTCGACTCTTTACTCAAGGAAAGACTTGGTCTTACCGGGCAAATTGAGTTGTCGATGCGGAATTCCCGGCTTAGCTTTCAATTTCACTTGGCAAAAGACAGACCAAGCCTTTCTACCCTTCTCCCCTTTTTTTATCGAATTAGATGATGAAAGAAATTCATTCATTGACTCGACTCCCTTCTATTTACCGAGTCTTTGAATAACGAACCATAACTGAAGGTAATAAAGTCAAAGAAAAGGAGCTTGACCTGAGGATCATCCAGCCTATGTGAAAGAGTGAAAGAAGGTGAAGGGGAAGAGAAAGAGAAAGAATGAAGAGAGAGAGAGAGTTGAGGATTGACTGACAGTTAACTCTCATTCATCTTTAGGATTGACTTATTAATTACCTTGACTCTCTTTTATCCCTAAAAATAAGGGAAGGGTAGACTTTGATCCAAAAAAATAGACAGAAGATATACTTTTTTTATTAATGGTCTTTACACGAAAAAGAGGGAAATCTGGGAAAATGGACTCTTTTAGCCCAAAATTAGGGGAAAATGGCCCGAAATACCTCTTTTACTGGGATTTGATCCCAAAAAATAGGGAGGATAGGATTTGATCCCTAAAAATACGGGGGGATAGAATTTCTTTGATTTCAGCTCCAGCTATTAGGGGAAAACCTCTTTTAATGTTTTACCCCTATGCTGGATACAAAATATTTGATTGAAGCTCCCGCTATTAGTGAAAATGGTCTTACGAACTTTTACAGTTATATGTGGATAGAATTAATTAATTCATGGTCTTTACTGGTTCCGGAATAAGGAGTTGAGGATTTACTGACAGTTCACTCTCATTCATAAGGAGTGTTTACAGGAGAATGAATCTTTAGTCTCCCTTCTAACAAAGACTGTAAACGCTGGCTCACCAGCTTACCTAGTTCAACCCTCGGTAAATGACAGAATAATAAATAGAGAGAGGTTTACATCACAATCACTTATTTATAATAACTAATAACAGATGGTAATAAGGATAAGGGGTTAGGATCATTAATCTTTCTACCTTCTGGAACTCTAAACTCCTTCAATCAGATTCGTTCAGTTTGTTCCGTCTCTCTCTCATTAATGTTGAGTGTTTACATTACAGTCTTTGAATCAATAATATAATAGCAATAGGTCCACCAGGTTACGGTTCAGGTTCAGGAATCGGTCTCAGGCGGGAAGGAGAAAGAGACTAAAAAATAAAAGAGTGTTTGAGGAGTTAGTTTACCGAGCGAAGTAGTTCTGTTGAATTCATACTGACTTCCTTGAGTCCTTACTTAATTCATATCATAAGGAGAAGAAAGAACGAGAAAAAGAATCCAGAGGGGTGAAACAGCGAGACCAAAGGGAGAGGAGTGAAAGCAAGCAAGAAAGCCAGTTCCGTAAACTCTGACGAATAAGCAGTATTGACTTTCTCTTTGTTTGGCTTTTACTGAGTCTTTGAAGGAATAAATAGGAAAAGGAGTTTAATCGAGAGTTGAGGATTGACTTCCTTGTTTACCTCCTCCGGTCAGGTCATAGAGGTTGATGAGCAAGTAGAGTAGCTCGACTGTCAAGCTGCTAACTCCTTCCTTCATTTATTCAAAGACTGTAAACTCTCATTCATCTTTCGTCTTGACTTCCTATCCTAATTACCTCGTGCAAGAAAAGAGCTACCTACTTCTTTACCGAGTTCAAGAAGGTTCCGGGGAATGAGCGAAGACGAGGTTCAGGTTCCGGGGCTGGCTGATCTTTCTTTCCTTCCTCTTCAGTCTCTTTCTTTCTCATTACCTCTTCAATGGCCTAAAAAATAGGGAGAGGTGATTGAGCTTGACCTTCTTTTACAGTCGAGTCAAAGAGTGAAATCAGGCAGAGGGGCGCAGCAACGAGACCGTTAGCTTGACCTATTTACCCCTCATTCAATCAGAAATAGGAAAAGGAGTTCAACAGCGAGACCAAGAGGGAGAGGCAATGGAATTGTGAGACCAAGAGGTCAAATGAGTTCATGCAGGAGAACGAACCAAGTACTGAAAGGAGAAGAGGGGAGAAGCCGCTCGACGAGAAGAGGAGAGGGGCGAAGCAAGCAACTTGACCTTGTGAATAACTAAATAGGGAATATCGTCGTTCGTTCAGTAGTTCAGTCTGATTAATGTTTCGTCTTGCTTCCTCTTCGTTCAGTCTCATAGCTTTACCGAGTGAGTGAAAGAAGAATCGGCCTGGGTTTCGCTTTAGTCTCAGTCATCTCCTTGATTTACTCGACTGGAAAGCTCAGGGAATACTGTAGAGAGAGGTTCAGGCAATGGAATTGTGAGCCCGAGGTGTAGAGGCGAATAAGCTCAGCGTAGAAACCTTCCGGGAAAAGGCAATGGAGTTGTGAGACCGATAGGGTCAGGAAGTAGCTCTTTTCGATTGAGTCTGATTTTACAGTGAAGGGAGAGGTTCAGAGTGTTTGACAGGCTAAGACAGAGAGGAGGTAACCAACCAGCTTTTGTTGAAGGAGCTCAGACGAAGACACACAATCACCTTGTTTACAGTTCAACAAGAAGAAATAGTAGGCGAAATCAGGGTCAGAAGTAATAGTCCTGTTCTCTCTCATTCATAAGGGAAGGGGTATTTATCTTTGTTTACAGTTACAGAAGAAATAGGAATGAATAGGAGAAAGAAGTAATAGTCCTGTTCTCTCTCATTCATCTTTCGTTCGTTCAGTCTTTGACAAGGGAGAGTCCATTCATTAGCGACTTCTTTACCTCGTTCAATCAGTCTCATTCATAAGGAGAAAGAAAGAAGAATATGCTTTACCTCCTCTAATAGTTCCACCCGAGTAAAAGGGAGAAAGAGAAGTTCAAGAAGGGTCCGACGAAGGGAATGGAATTGTGAGACCAAGAGGGCGAAGGAGCTCTGCGGCTTTACACCTCAATAAATAAGGTTATTAAGTCATATCGGTGCAGGAGTAAAGGTTCGGGATTGAATATGAATAGATTCTTGAACAGTAAAGGATCCTGATTCGTTTCGTCTTCACTCTGATTAATTTTAGTCTTTCAATTCTCTTATCTTTTCTTTACTCAGCAGCCAGCTAATGAATTGACACTCGCCAGTCAAGTAAAATACAATCCACCAAAGAATGGGATCTCTGTACAGCATCGTTGTGGTAAAGGTCATAATGCCAGTAATTACCGCAGGGCATATAGGGGGAGGGAGGTCATAAGCGTCTATACCGTCAAATCTATTTTCGAGGGAATGAAAGATCTATGGTCGAATCGTAACCATAGAATAGGACCCTAATCGAAATGCCTACATTTGTCTCATAGACTATGGGGTGAGAAAAGATCTATTTTACCAGAGGGGCTGGCTGTCTGGGCTCTAATTGGAGATACCATTGTTTCTGGTCCAGAAGTTCCTATCAAAATGGGAAATGGCCTACCTTTGAGTGCGGTTTGAACTATTGATTTCCATAATTGTAAGTAACCCATTAGGTTTAGGACGAAACGAGCACTGATCCAATTTGAGTACCTCCACAGGATATACCTCAACAGAAAAGGTAAGAGTAACGGGAGCAAGTGATTGAGTTCAGTCGTTCCTCATATCAAATGACTACTCTAGAGATATAGTAATATGGATCAGACTAAATTGTTTCAAGCACCGACAGAACCAGAAGGGTCCCTTGTTTCAAAGAGAGGAGGCCGGGTTATTAACTAACATTTCTTTCATTTGCTGGTCAGAGTTGAAAGCTAAGCAGTGGTAATTCTAAGAAGGAGGATTCCCGAGAGTCAAAATAGAGATGTCCCCTTACCCTATGTGGCAGTATCGACGTAATTTCATAGAGTCCTTCCGGCTTCATGCTAGATGAAGGAGATAAGCCAGATGAAGGAACGGGAAGACCTAGGCTGTAGAAGATCATAAGATCAGTGATTCGGCGGAGCGGATTTGGTTGGTTGGATTCCTTCCTATATATCGACTCATGCGGTACTTCATTCATTGGCTGGCCGTTATATATAAGATCCATCCATATGTATAGATATCATCAGCTACATCCAGAAAGGCGTATGCTTTGGAAGAAGCTTGTACAGTTTGGGAAGGGGTGGTTTGAAAGAAGAATCTACTTCAACCGATATGCCCTTAGCCACGGCCATACATAACATAGAAATCACACTTGGGAAAGAGAGGGGGGCTAGACAATTAGCTAGATAGAGTAGCGGGTGCTGTAGCGAAACGGATTGCAAAAGAGGGGAAATCGGCCACATTCAAATTACACCTCTTCTGGGGAGGTACGTTTGATATCCGAAAATGGCTGGCTAAAAGATATTCAATCCTGACTTCTGTCTCCGCTCTAGTTTTCTCATTCTTCTTTCTCGGATTGACAAAAGATGCAAATGACTTAACTCTGGCTAAATTAGGAATCTAATCCAGGATGAGAGGCAGCGGGAATTGAATCAAAAGGAAAAGGTGAACGGGAAGGGGAAGGCCCGAAGACACTTTACCGAGTGGGACAGGTGAAGGAGTGAAATCCAATCTTGCTTGAGTCTTTGTTTACAGTTCCTTCATCAATAGGTGAAAGAAGGGAACAAGGAGTGTCGGAGACAGAATGGTTGAGTCTTTCAACAAAGCAGCTAATTCATTCATGAACAGTAAAGGAAGGAGAGAGGAGAGAATCTTGAGTTGAGTCTGAACTCTCATGAATAAGGAATCGATAGTCTTACCTCGGTCAATCAGTCAAAGGTGTAGGTCAGGCAGAGAATACGGGTTCCGGTTCAGTAGTTCAGGTAATCTCGGGGAAGAAGAAAGAAGAAAAAGAAGAAATAGGGTCAGAGAAAGAGTTTACAAGCAAGAGAGTCAATTCCATCCTCAGCAGCTTTACCCAGTTCCATCAGTCCCCAAACAAAGGAGGAGGTGACGGAGAAAGAACCAAACAAACACACATTTACCGAGCGAAGGAAAGAGGAAAGGCTCCGTCAGACAGACAGGAGAAAGAATCCATAGAACAGAACGAAACGAGAAGATAGAGAGAAGGGTCCGGTTCAGTCTCATTCATCGATCTTCAGTCTTTACAGTCCAGTAAATGAATTAGCAGGTTTATCACCTTGTCTTTGAAGGAATAAATAGGGAAGGGAAGGGACATCAGGTTCGGGGGCGAAGAAAGACAGACACTTTACCTCGTTCAATCAGGAAAAGGTTCAGTAGTGATTGAGTTTCAATGGGGAAAAGGTTTAAGGGTTCTTTCGGCTTTACCTTGGTTACTGTGAAAGAAGGATTGAAGGAGAGAAGCTAAGCTGCTTTACCAATAAATAGGTTCAGGGAGAGGAAAAGAGTTCAAGAAGGATTGAATATGCTTTCCCTTACTGTTCAAGAATAACTCACCATAACATCAGGTAATATCGGGGCAATGGAATTGTGAGACAGAGGTTACCCCCTGAAATCCGAGAAGGGAAGGGCATATCAGGGAAGGAGCAGATCCAGAAGAGCCGATAGGTGAATGAGTCTGATCATCCAGTCCAGCCTATTTACCTTATGAATGAAGGGACAGTAAATTCATTAGCGGCTTTACAGTGAATAAATAGTTCAAAACCCGAGGGAAAGAAGGAAAGAAAAGGTTCTAGAGTAAGTAGCGAGAGGTGAACAAGAACCAAACAAACACCTATTCTATTCGAATTACCTCGAAAATACCCCTAAAACATAGGGAGGGGATAGCATTTATTCATTTATGGTCCTAACACGAAAAAGAGTGAAAGCAAGCAAGAAAGGAGAAAGATCAGTTCCATTAGGTCTAGGTGAAAGAAGAGGTTCAAGAAGGTGCTTTACCTCGTTCTCGAATAGTGAGTGAAAGAATAACTCACAAGAAAGAACAGAAGGGACAGGATTTCATATGCTCTCATGAATAAGGAGAAAGATCAGAGAAAGAATGAATAAGGAGTGTTTACAGTTAAAGAAAAACTCAAGAAGGAAAAGGTGAAGGAGAAAGATCAGAGACCGAAGGAAAAGGAATTGTTCAACCGACAGGTTCATGAGTTTACCTCGAACAAGAACTGACGGGAATGGAGGTTCAGGTTAAGGTGAATGAGCTGATTGATCTTTCTTTCATTTGTTTGTTGAGTCTTTCAAGCTGAATCAAATTCAATCAAAGAGCTACTTCATATGCTTTACCGAAAGAATAGTGAAGCAAGCAGGTAAGCGAAGCCGAGGTTCAGGTTGATTCTTCTTCTTTTCTTACTGTTTCTAGTTCAGGAAATCTTTCTTCTTCTTCTTGGAGTCCAGCTTACCTAGTTCAACCCGAGTGAAAGAGTGAAATCAGGGACAGGTGTAGGAGTGAAGGAAGTAGCTCAGGGCGGCATATATAGAGTATAAGGAGCTCAGCGAATCATTCGCAGCTCTTTCTTCTCTTCGTTTACTGTTCCGGAAGGGAAGGCAATGCAAAGGAAATGGAATTGCGAGATGAGAAGAGGCGCGGCTCGACTGTAAAGGAGAGGATCGGGGAAGGGTCGAAGACGCTCGACGAGAAAAGGGAGGAGAGGGTTTCTCTTGCTTTCGGCTTGACTGACTTCCTGTTCCGGATTGAACTGTAAGGGATAGGTTCCGGAGAAAGAAGAAATAGGTAGGTTACGGAGAAAGAAGAAATAGGAGAGAAGTTCGTTCATTCGCTTCTCTTTCTTGCTTGAATTAGTTTCGTCTTGACTTTCATTTTCTTCTCCCTATATTCTTTCCTTCCTTCATTTATTCTTGAATTGTAATGTAAAGGCTATTAGTGGGATAGGTTCCGGAGTTCTTTCTCTTTTTTCTTATTCTTTGATAAAGGTAAAGTCGAATTAATCTTGTCTTGCTTCAGTCTTTGTTTACAGTTCAATCAGGGACAAGTGAAGGAGCCAACTCGACCATAAATAATACGTTCAGGAGTGAGACCTACAGTCGAGTAAATGAAGACGCGGCTTTCCCTTGTTTACTGTTCAAGAATAACTCACAAGAAGAAGAATTAAGGATCTTGATCAGAGTCAAATAGTTCAACCCTTGGTTACAGGCAGGAGAGTCAAAGAGTGAAAGACAAGAAAGGATCAAGATCAGTGAAATCAGGGACAAGTGATTGAGTTCTGTTCGTAACGTAAACTCTCATGAATAAGGAGTCGTTACAGTTCGTTCAATCAAAGAGCTACTTCACCTATTTGTTCAAGAAGCTCGAGACAAATACAATACATTCTGACTGACTCTCATCTTCTTCTCATCCAGCCTATTTACCGAGTTCAATAATCATCCTCCTCTTTATCTCGTTTAATCAGTCAAAGGTTCAAGATCATTCTTGAAAACCTCTTTGATCCTCGGGTTAAGATCTTCGTTTTCACAAGGTCATCCCTATACACAAGGTCATCCCTATACACTTGGTACCAATCTTCTAACCCCTCGAGACTTTCTAAGACTGAACTTTGGTTTCCCCTATTCCGGACTAAGGCAATTTCCTGAAATTGATCCATATTAGATTGCCTACATATGCAAGGTTCTTCATCTTTCTTCATCCCGTAAGCACACGCAGTTCCACACCCACCCTTTGTCTAATTTCACATCCCTCGTTCTCCCCTCCCGCTCCGGTAATCCTGCCCTCATCTTTTTCGTGGCCGTATGCTTTGAGGCATCTTTTGCTATGAGTCCTGCATGAAAAGGGTCTCCACTCTCCTCGGGGGATTCCTTGACTACCATAATAGCGAGACTGTAAAGAAAGGACAGTAAAATAGCGAGACCGAGTGAAGCTACTGAAACTGAATATGCTTTACCGAATGAAAGAGTGAAATCTGGTTCAGGTGAATGAGCAAATCTTTCGTCTTTCTTCGTTTACTGTTCAAGAAAAGAGAACGAATGAATAGAATATGCTTTTGACCTTCTTTACTGTTAAAGAATATAGGTTAATGGGAAGGAGAAAGAATCAATCAATAGGGAGAGGAGCGAAGCAGCTTTACCGACAGATGATTGAGCTTGACCTTCTTCTTGACTTACAGTAAACTCTCATTCATCCTTTGTCTTTGATTGAATGAACGAGTAGGTGTTTGTTGTTTGGTCAGGGAATATCGTATAAGGTGTAGGTTCCGGTTCAGGTTCTTCTTGACGCTTTACCGAGGGAAATCCGTCTGTCTCATTAATAAGGAAAGGAGTCTCCCTGATAGTTGCTTTCGGCTTTCAAAGCGGCTAAACTAACTAACTAACTCATTCATTTATTCAAAGACTGTAAACTCTCTTTCCTCTTTAGGCTTTCCAGAGTTTAAGACAGAGTGAAAGAAGTAATAAATAGGGAGTGAACGATCATTCATTGAATATGCTTTCTTTACAGTCGTCTAGTAGTATATATAAGAACAAGAACAGATGGTAATAGATAGGAGGGGCAATGGAATTGCTTTACCGAGTGAGTGTTTGAATCTATAGGTGTAGGTGAATGAGCTTTACCTTCTTCCTTCTCATCCTTCCTATTTATCTCGGTTACTCTTCGGTCATATAGGTTCGTGAGTAAGTAGAGTAGAGTAGCTCGACTGTCAAGCTGCTAACTCCTTCCTTCCAACCCAGCAAGCAAGAAAGCAAGCAAGGATCAGAGAAAGAATGAATCGTTAGTCTTTCCTTCCTCATTACCTTGTTCAATTAGAGAGAGAGAGTCAAGTCAATTCATTAGTTTACCTCTTTGAGTGTCAACCACTGACCATACTCTTTTTCTTATTGAATAGGGATAGGTTACGAGAAGCTCGACGAGACTGGAGAAGTTTAGCTTTATTTAACCTATTTACCGAGTGAAAGAAATAGTCCATTCATTAACGTAGAGTTCAAGGATAACAGTCTCTTAGATTTGAATGTGTATAGCAATATCTAGCCAGCCTTCCGAACGAAGAAGAAGAATAAGAAATACGAATAGGTTCCATCAGTTTAAATAGGTGAAGCAGCCGGAGTTCAGTTGAAGTAGCGAAGGGAATACAGGGTCAGGTTCTTCAAATAGCTTGACCTTCTTCTTTTCTTACAGTTCAGGGGTTCAGTAGTTAAGTAGAATGAATCTTGAGTTGAGTCTTTGGTTACAATTCAAGAATAAATAGGGACAAGTGATTGAGTTCAGTTCGTTCAGTTTCATTCATCTTGCTTGAGTCTTTCTGTTGAGTCTTTCAAAGCTGCTAATGAATTCACTATCTCTTATCTTTTTCAAATAGGTAAAGGAGTGAAGGAGAAAGACAAACTGACTACTATTTACTTACCGAGTGAAAGAAGGTGAAGAAGTAATAGTCCAGGAGTTTACAGTTCGTGTTTGAAGGAGAAGGAATAAGGAGTTCAGTTCAGACTCTTCTTTCTTTCATTTGTTTCGTCTTGCTTGAGTTTTCACTTACAGTGAGAATGAATCTTGCTTGAGTAAGGAGTGTTTACAGTTCAATCCGGGAAGGAAGAAGGTCATATTGGTTCGGGAGCTGATCATACAGACAGCCTATTTCCCCTCTTTACTGTTTAAGAATAACTCACAATAACCGCACAGCACAAGGAGTGAAGGATCATTAATGGTGCCGAGGTTCATGAGTTCAGTTCTACAACTCTTTCTTTCTTTCTTCTTTACAGGAGTGAAAGGAGAAGAGACCAGACCATATGTCTTGTTCAGTCTCAGTCATAAGGAGTTTAGGCTCGCCCTTCTTTACTGTTCACAAGAGAACGAACTTTAGGAGGTATTTGAGTACTGAGCTTATTTCAGAGGTGGTTCAATCTAACCTTTGCATCGATCCTTGGCATGAGACTGTTTTCAGGCCGAATCTTGTCTATTCCGAATCAAGTATAAGTTCAATAGTTTCCTCCCGTATGAGAGTAACCAAAAGAGAAGATCTAAGAGAACTTGTTTGTCTAGCTTGACTTGAATTGCTCCCATCCAATCCTTCTACTTACTGAGGAGTTTTGTTCTGTTCGCCAGTAATGCTTTCTTTTTTAGAGGCAATGGAATTCTGAGGACATAGAATAGAGGGAATGGAATTCTGAGACATAATGGGGGAACGAGCGAAGCTGGGAGACAAAATGAAGCGAATGAGCTCAGCTGCGAGAATAGAATAGAGGATTTATATCAGAATTTCCCTAGCTTAGTTCCTTCCCGCTTATATCTGATAGTTATTATCCCGGATTCGGCTTCAAGCGCTTACTCTTCTGCGCATGGCATCTCTGACCCACCAAGATTCTACTATGCATCTGAACTCACTGAAAGCAAAAGAGTGGAGAGTCGACAAGAGTGCTCCTTCTCCCCCGGAGGGAAGATGTGTAACAAACAGCCCTGCAGGGAACTTTCTTTAAAGCTAAAGCTAAGGAAGTCTTGTATGATTGACTCCTTGCCTGGACACGAAGGGTATAAGAAAGAAGTCAGGGAGAAGACCGTAGCTCAGTACTGCTTGACTCAAGCTTTTTGCCCTTGGATACATTGTTTTACAGGGAAAGGGGCTTTTGCCCAGGAGTTACTGTACAGATAGGTAGTAGAGGCAGAAAAGTGTCCGCTTGAGAATAATCATCTGCAATCGGTAAAGAGAAAGAGGTTTGATTCAACCTAAATTCCTTTAGAGCCCACGAAAGATGAGCTAGGAGTAGGGGGGCTCCATCCAGCCTTTCCGTCACAAGAGATCGCTCTTCGAGGTATAGCTCAGGAGGGCTCCAGCCTTTATTAAATGAAGAAATCTTATTTGCTGGTTTAGAGGGAAAAAGTACAGAATTCTTCGATACAGGGGGAGCAAGTCTGTTGTGCGTGGCTCTTTCACAGAAGAAAAGATGTTTGATTCTTAGAACAAAGATATTAGAAAGCGTGCTGTGATACATGACCTTCCTATAGAGTCTGATTCTATGCTCTTTGGTTGTAGGTTATGTAATACACTTGAATGAAGAGGAAGAAACTGGACTCAAACTTCCAAGAGAACCCCCCAATCGACACAGTACCGAGCCAGAGCGGTCTAACAAGGGAGAATCTTTGTTTACAGCTTCACATCCTAGTGTCCAGCTGGATGATGAGGATATGCCGACATTTGCTCTTTGGTAGCCCATTCATTTCGAGTCGGTGATTGTAAGATCAAGCACGGATCAGAAAGCCTCAATTGAAGTTCTATGAGATCAGACAGAAGTTAATAAGACAGAGCAGAAGTGAAAGATTAAAGCACTGTACCGGGAACCCAACCGAGAGTTCAGTCTTCCTATTAGGGGCTGGCTGTGTAAGAGCTCTATGCCATCTATGGACGGCCAGTGCTGCTTGATTGACTATTTGGAAGGCAGGATATTGGGATCAGACTGATCATCATCAGATAAGAAAAGGAACTAGTGGAAGTACTCTTCCCTGCACTCCCAGAAAGAGTGTGAATCATACGCCGTATGTAATTAGATGGATATCATCAAGATTCTATAGTCTAGTGGAGTAGCCTCTGTCTGTGCCACATATACTGTTCGATTGAGTTCGTTCGGGACACGTGGGCCAAGAAGCTCTAGGCAATTCTCACGATAACGGTCGATCATGGTTCAAACTCGATGTCGTGAAAGTGAACCCAAGAATTTCTTTCATTAAGATCAACGAATCACTATCTTTCATCGGTAGGGCGATCAGTCTTTTCTTTCTGTGTGTAATCGGAGTGTAGCACCTCTCTTTATGGGCCTCCTCCACAGATGTAACAAAAAGTGGAATTCTGTCTATCTATAAGCTTGTGACTGGATCCGCTAGCGCTGGTTCAATTCCTGCCTCAAAATGAAAGGATCTACAGGGATTTTATGCTTCTCATCCATTCTTTGAGTGAGTCGGGTCATAGCATCGGTTGGCTTGCTTCACCGGTCTGGCTCATCGGCTGATTAATGACTAAAGCGGAGTCGTAGAGGTTCTGACTTTTCAATGGAAGTTGAGCTCGTCGTGCTGCCCGTGACGTGAGTGATCGTTGACCCTGCCCCTTTCTTCTTTCTATTTGTGACGTCGAGTGCTTAAGTGAGAAAAGCGGTCTGGCAGATCCTGGTAATGATTCTATAACTGGGACATCCGTCCACCTATATGATATGAACCAAGAGACATCAATCATACAATATACTTCAATGAAGATGTGAAGAAAAGGTTGTCAAAATTATCAAAAGATGTTTCAATTTTGCTACATTGAAGAAGAATAAAGTTTGATTGTTGTAAATTCTGGGTGGGCTATGTTACAATTTAGAGTAATTTAGAGTTATTGTAGTATTTTAAGACTTTTTATTTACTTTAGGTTACAATTACAATTACATAATGGCTAATTATCGCCATTAAGTAGGAATGTTACAACTCTTGGAATGCCTTTCATAGTTTCATCTTTTAGGCTATATAAAGCCATGTATGTTGTATTTGTAAGAGACTTGGAAAATATATTAAAAGAAGCATTTGTGCTTTCTTTAGCCAATGGCTAAGTTTCTTTGCAATTCTATGTAGTTTAGATTGCATGTAGAATCATTCAAGCTTGACATGATCAATCTTGCTTGTGGAATGATTCGAATCTCAAACAAGTGTTTGAGATATTTGATCAACAAGAGTCATTCAAGCTAGACATGATCGATCTTGCTTGTGGAGTGATTCGAATCTCAATCAAGTGTTCTTGCCTTGAGATATTCGATCAACAAGGTAATCCGAATCTTATTCCCCTTGTATTGATTCCTTATCTTATCATTTGGTATCAGAGCTTCAGGCTCAAGATCGGATATATGTTTCCTTTGCGTTTCTTCTCAATTTGATTTTTATTTATTTTCATCTTTTTAGTTTTTTAATCGACCCAGAGTTCAAAATTCAATCTTTGCTCTATTTAAAATTTTGAGAGGTGAGAAAGAGAGCTTCATTTGTGTAACTGAGTGTAAAAAGAGTGTCCTAAAATTTCCTTGAGTGTATACTCGTGAGGAGAGTGTTGTGAGGTCCTTCATATTTCCATAACTTATTTTTTGCAGCAAAGTTTCACAAATAGATTCGAGGACGAATCCTCTTGAAGAAGTGGAGAATGATATGAACCAAGAGACATCAATCATACAATATACTTCAATGAAGATGTGAAGAAAAGGTTGTCAAAATTATCAAAAGATGTTTCAATTTTGCTACATTGAAGAAGAATAAAGTTTGATTGTTGTAAATTCTGGGTGGGCTATGTTACAATTTAGAGTAATTTAGAGTTATTGTAGTATTTTAAGACTTTTTATTTACTTTAGGTTACAATTACAATTACATAATGGCTAATTATCGCCATTAAGTAGGAATGTTACAACTCTTGGAATGCCTTTCATAGTTTCATCTTTTAGGCTATATAAAGCCATGTATGTTGTATTTGTAAGAGACTTGGAAAATATATTAAAAGAAGCATTTGTGCTTTCTTTAGCCAATGGCTAAGTTTCTTTGCAATTCTATGTAGTTTAGATTGCATGTAGAATCATTCAAGCTTGACATGATCAATCTTGCTTGTGGAATGATTCGAATCTCAAACAAGTGTTTGAGATATTTGATCAACAAGAGTCATTCAAGCTAGACATGATCGATCTTGCTTGTGGAGTGATTCGAATCTCAATCAAGTGTTCTTGCCTTGAGATATTCGATCAACAAGGTAATCCGAATCTTATTCCCCTTGTATTGATTCCTTATCTTATCACTATATATATCTATGTGCTCCTTATCCTTATATGTTACGTCATTTTTGATAGAAAGAGAGAGATGACCAAGCCGACGATGTCATAGATTAACCAAAGAAGAAGCTGTAAAAAAGAAAGCCTACTTATTTAGCAATTTGAGCAGCATATATATGTCCCACCACTAGTCACTCTCTTGGTTAGCTGAGAATGAATGTGAACCAATTCTCCCTACCATAGAGCGAGTTCGACTTATAGGAGTTAGATTAGAGTCCCTAAGTAGCAAGAACAAGGTTTAGATGTAGGATTTAGATTACAAGGAATGAACGTTCCAAGACGGGGGAAGGAACAAAGAAAAAGAGTGGGTTTTCCGAACGTCAGTGGGGAAGGACGTCGCATGTGCTGTGACGGACAAGCTCTATTAACTTTCCCAGGTTCAAGAGAATTAATGGGGAGTCTTTCCTGACAATTTAAGGAAGAAAAAGATCAAGGAAAGAAAGAGAAGCGAAAACAAAGAAGTTCCCGGAGAAGGGACGGAAAGAGGAAATGGAATTGTGAGACCAATAGGTTCATGAGCTGGTTTGATTTGCTAAGATCAGCTGGCCGGTCATCCGCGATAAGGGAAACACAGTAAACAAGGAAATAAATTATTATTCAAAGAAGAAGAAACCGAAAACTTGAACTAGATTGAACAGTAAGAAAGATTAATTCGAGTTGTAGAATTGAACTCATGAACCTGAACCTTTATTCCCTTCTCCTATTTCTGGAGGTAAACAAAGCCGAAACCTTAAACCTCTTCATTCTCCTTCACCTTAGCAGCAACTGAAAGAAAAGATTTTCTATCCTATATAGGGGTCAAAGTTCGTAAGAGGTTTTTCACTAATAGCTGGAGCTTCAATAAATTCTTTTCTATCCCATATGACTGTAAAAGTTCGTAATCGCTTTTTCCCTAACAGCTGAAGCTGAAAGAAA